>NC_141032.1:23682500-23982500 GCF_052040795.2 Danio rerio
GTTTTAGTAAGGTAAAGTAACATAAAAGCATGTTAATATTGTAGGTTTAGTGGTGTCTTAAAAGTGTAATAAAACATATAATTCGGTTTGCTTCTGAAAAAATCTGCATGTCTAAAAAGCTAAATAGCATAATAATTGCTAAAATTATCCCACAGCAATGATATTATTTGAGCGTGGGTTGCAATTTCTAGACAGATTTATTTATTTGTTTTAAATCCAGGTTAATGTCAGAAAAGTGTGCACACTATTGCTCATATTAATATTATTTACATAATGTATTCTCTGTCATAAATGTATGTATACATATTTTGTTGATCAATTTTTAAACGTTTTAAGATTAAAAAAAAAAAGTTTCTAAATTGTTGGAACCGTCTGTAGAACCACTAGGGATCTTTTCTAAAAGCGCAGTTTTCTGAAGAACATTAAAAGTCTACTTAAAGCTAAATTACACATTGCCTACACAGTAAAACAATTTCTGCACCTCCAGGTTCTCCAGAGGGCTTTGGCAATTTGAAGAACTGCAAGTATCTGTCAAAGTATCTATTTTTACTGTGTTTTTGCAGACATATCAGATGATGGTGATGCCAGAATGAATCAGTAAAGGTCTAAGTCATACTTTCATTTAGTTATTTGCAGTTTTTAGCTCTGTTCTCTCACGTGTACTGAGGTTCAGGTGGGGTGGGCTTTGGGCAATTGAGTTTCTGGATGTTTCACCAGTCTTCATAAAGCAGCATCTCTGCCTGCCAAACCTCGTTACATCAAACAAACTTTCCACCGAGCTCCATTTATCCCAGGTCTCTCACTCCATATGGCTGTCTGCTCTGAAATATCTGAAGCGCCTTTTTTCAGATCTGACAGAGAACGTACATACTGTAGATCTGCGTCACCCATATGCTTCACAAAATGTGTGCAAATCTGGTGCTTTTCGTCTTAGAGCATCCCATGCATCTTTACACTTTGACTTTTAGCAGATATTTTTAAACATTCTCAGTCATTACTATGAAAATAGAACTTTTTTGTGTTGTAAAACTTTTTGGTTGCCTTTAAATTGATGATATTAACCAGATTCACTGATCAAATGATGTCCTGTACTTTGACACTATTAAAAATTAAGGTTCTGTATTGGGATTGATAGATCCATTAAGTATATTTAATATTCCTGCAACATCTTAATTGCCCCAGTACTTCTATGCATGACACTTCAGTACAACTTACAATTGAGAGAGTGAAGAATATGTTTAATCATTTATTAAGATTTACAATCTAAAAAAAAAAAAAAAAAAATGTAAACTAGCATCAGAACGTTCAACATTCCTGATGCATGAATCTTCCATTAGTGCTATTTTTATGGAAAAAATATAAAATACAATAGATTTTTATAAAGTAAACACTCTTGAAAATAAACCTTTAACATTTCTAAAACCTTGCAATTGCCCCTGTCTTATTGTGCATGATTCTTAAGTGCACAGTACTCTAATAATGGAAGAAAGAAATCGTCACAAATTATTAAAATATATACTTGTGAAGGTCTTTTCCTGCACTTCGGTCCATGAAGAACTTTAACATCCCTTTAATACTGTTATCGAATAAAAGATGTATTATAAAGGAAGAAAAGGCTCTGTAAGAGGTTAAAAGGTTCTTTGGGGCACAAAAATGGTTCTCCTATGGCATGAAAATGTCATTTTCTAACTTTAATAAAAAATACTTATTTGTTTGATCTAACCAAGATTGTTGGGTGAGGAAAATAAATAATAACCAGTAGAAATTGTTATAAAACTCCAACGATACAATCAAGTCCCTCTTTACCTTATTTCTAGCTGTTTAGTTTTACTCTGCAATTCTCATCTCAGCATTGGGAATGCTATTTCATGATGTCTTTAAGTGTGCTTCATTGTCCTAACGTCCTCCAAAGCTCCCGAGCGGCTGAAATCAGAAGCACAGCACACACCCAGCAGGACCCCTGTGCATTGTTGGGAGACTCAAATCCCCAGGCTTTGGATTATCTACGTGCTTAAACTGATTCAGGATCAGGGGATGCTAGTCACAGCTCACTAATCTCCCTGTGTAGGGTCAGAGGAAAGCTCTCTGGAGTCAGTGAGCCAGCACTGTTTGGACTCCGCTGAGGGCTATTAATTCCCTTTCTTGCCACAAGCCTCTCTGTCAGGAATCGATTGTGCTGAGAAATTGACAGCGGAGGCTCCTCTGCTCTGCCTGGCTTTTGCTTTTTCCTCCTCCTGCTAATGTCTGCCTCTTCCTCACACTCTCGATCCCTTTCACTCTTTCACTATTATTTATTTCTTTTTACTTCCCCCGTTGTGCCTCTCCTTTCTCTCTTTTTGTCTCTCGCTGGCTAATTGGCATCTTTGAGGTATTTGTTAGAAAAATTGCATTGTGATTTGATCAAACCCAATGATCAAATCATACTGTGACTTTTAGGGACGTTTACTGTTTTAAAGAGTCTCTGCGGGGAATTGTCAGAGTGAGGTCAGACTCCTGCTACACAAGCTGTCATTTGGTATCTCAAGCACAGTTGGCTAAACATCAATTATCTTAAAACTTTAAGCAAAAAAAATTAAAAATTAAACTCCATATACACAATTTTATTTTAGTATTTATCACAGTATTTATTTATTATTTATTATTTTCTCTTTATTGTAAATAAATGAGTTGAAAATAAAAAAATGTATCAATAGATCTATAAAATAAAAAGTAGCACATCTGTTTTTAATACTGATAATAAGAAATGATGCAACGCATATCTACCTTGCGCATGACGAGACACTGGACTGGGTTCATGGGAATGAGATTTTTAGACTTACACAAAGTGCATACTATCGGTGTATTTTGAGATCAACTTGTACATTATGAAATAAAACTTCTATTTTAATAAATGTCATGCAGTAATGAACATGTAAACACTGCAAAATGTTTTTCATTGCTGGTTTGGAGCTGGTTCATCTGGTGAGCCTTCTATAAACTACTTTGCTTTATAAAGCCAGGTCTGAGTGACATCACACCTGACCCTATTCACCTTATTCTCCGTCGACGAGCAGGCGCTGCCATTTGAATCTTTTTAGCTTGAGACTTCCGGTCTCATTCAATTCCATTCATTTTTTTACGTTAAAAACTGCTTATTACGCTGCTTGATGTTGCAATTTGATATTTTCTTATTATATTATTCTACTTGGTCTATAAAGTCATGCAACATTTGTTTGTAGAGCAAGTAGTTTGACCGTTTTCTGCCATTTATTATTCCTAGTCATTTCTCCCATAGGCGACTGAATCTGAAGTTCTAAGACAATCGTGAAAACAGGCGCACTTCCGCATTTTAGAATAAGGTCAATAAAGCAAAGCAGTTCTTATCAGCAGTTCTTGCATATGTCTACTCTTTTCCAGCCAAAAAAAAAGTGCCAAAAACAAATACGCCATCAGTAATGTGTTCATGTTAAGGGGTGGCCCACTAAGATATCTAATTTTAAACTTTAGTTGATGTGTAATGTAGCTGTGTGAACATAAACAACATCTCTGAATGCAATATGCTCAAAGTTCAATGCAAATGGAGACATTGGCTTTTACAAAGTTAGCCTACAGCGAACAAAGTTTGGAGACTACAAAAAAATACATCCTGGTTATTGAGATCACAAACACTTTAGGTTACATTACATTCAGGTTACATTACATCCAGGTTACATTACACGCATTCAACATACGCAATCACCACATGCTGTGAAGGGGCGTGGCCAGAGGCGTTGTAATGTTATAGCAGAGAAAGCTAAAATGCTGTCCAAATGCTGCTACTTCCACAGAGCTTGTTCTGTTGGGCTTCCAAAGTACACAGAGAGAGAAGTGCTTGCCGTTTAATTTTAATTATGTTCCTGAGAATATTTTAAAAAAAGAAATAGCTAGCTTTTGACAAAGGACCGCTTTCAGAATCTCTGTCAGTTCAGTGCTGGATTCGGCTAAAAACTCCAGCTCCAACCACAATAGACGAAGCTGTGGATTGTGAGCCACAACCTGTAAGTATTTTTATTTGTTCAAATTGATCCATTACAGGCATAGTTTCTAGTCTTAACGGTATGTTGTAGCAAGGATGTAAACAAAGGGGAAATGCTGTTTGGCACCGTTAACAATTTAGCTACAAATTCTTATTTATCCGTCATATAGCTGTAAAAACTCACAATCTTCACCAGCACTGCAGTGTCTCTATATGCGGCCGCTTTACCTGCGTTCTATTTTTTAAATATCAAAATTGTAAAATATATGCGAATGCTTGATATTACTTACACATGCTTATTCCAAATATATGTGAAAGACACTTGTCAGATTTTATTTCACAGAGCAGGCATGAGGTTCAGCTGTATCCTCCTTATTTTCTGTCTGATTCAGGCTCAAACTGAAATGTCTAACACCTACTCTCACGGACAGTATTTACACAGTTGAGGCAAAGCATGTGCTATTATATAAAATTGACGCTTTTCCTAGTGACGTGGAGCCCATCCGCGAATCAGAGCACATCATATTATCCTACCAAACAGAGTCTCTTGAGGGCGGGCCTTTCAGAGGAACTAGAAAATATGACAGTCAATTTCATGTTAGCCGAGTAGCTGTATGTAATCAAAGTAGACATATGAAAAAATTTATTATTATTATTTTTTTTTTTACAAATGAAGCATGAGCAAACATTGCTTTGCAACTCCTAAGCACAACCAAGCCTTAAAAATACACACCGGACCACCCCTTTAATCGTTTAGAGAACCCACATCACTATCCAAACACCGCTAATCCAATGTTTTAGTGCAATGTGCACTAATTTGAATAAACAGAGAATAGAATTGATGATATGTTCAGCATTGCAGTCTGCTATTTCAAATTTAGCACTCAAAAGTGTTCTGTTAGTCCCGTTGGTCATGATAACCTCGCTCACTGTCCCTGACGCAAGCATTTCTTACTTCCACCCCAGCAATGTTTTAGTGCCACTTCAGAACTGCTTTACTTGGTTCAGAGCCTGTGCTTTGAGTGATGAAAGACAAAGAACTGATTCAGAACTAGTCTCTGGCTCCTAACCAGCACTCAAACTGCTTTAGTGGAAAAGGGGTGGTGCACTGCCCAAGAGTCTATTAAGATCACTCATGAAATTGAGTCACAACCCCTATCGAGCACCAAATAAGAATTTTAGTATGATGAAGACTGAATATTTCATTGAGTATTTGTGTTAGCACTGTATTTTATTAAATGAATCCATCTTTGGTGATTTTAAAAAAAGCATCTTCTACATTGGGACCTAGCTTTTTAAGACTTTGGTTTATAAACTGTAAATGATGCAGTGATATAGGGTTACAAAAGATGCTAAATACATTGATTAGCCAAATTCCATGTAAACTTGCTGTTTTATTTTATTGCTGGATTCAGTTCACATTTACTGCATCATGCAAATCATTAGACTGTGGACTTAATTTAGTACTTCAGTAAAGGAGAAGAGATTGCATGTCCTCCTTGTGTCCAGATACTCCAGTTTCCTTTATTATTTATTTACTTATTATTTATACTTCATTTTGCCAGGAATTTCCCTTTGAGATATCCCTCCCTTCTACTGGGGGTCCTGGCCAAAATTGCAGCACAAAACATTTCAAATACAAAACTACACATACATAAAATATCACGATTAAAAATGTACACAAAACATTCACATGATTCTTCCAGGTAAGACTTTAAATATTTAGAGATGGAATTGTTTTTAACATAATAACACTCTGCATTTCATTCCATAATGTAGGTCCAAAGGAGGATAATGCTGTTTTACCAAACTCTGTACACAGTCTAGGAACATTTAAATGTAATTAATAAGAATTTCATGTACTATAACTACAAGTATAATATGATATAAGGTTACAAATATAAGATGCCGGTGAATAGAAGCATATGTATAGTTCTTTTTTTTTTTGGTGTAGGGAAAACTATCCAACCATTTTGTACAAAACACAATGATGGGTACTTGAAGATGCATTTGTCAATCGTATTGCAACCTAAATATTTATAATTGTTTAATCTTTAAATATAGTCCCCCTCCAGGGTTAAGATTGGTGAAACCTTAATTTTCTCATCACTGCGATTAAAAATTGTATTTTTATTTATTAATTTTTTTTTTTCATTTAAAACCAATTTCAACCTCATTTTACAGCCTGAACACCCACATGCTAGGAAAAACTAAGATTTTAAAATCCCCTGACTTGTAAGTAAGAGTTTTGTACACTGTAAAACCCAAAAAGTGAAGGTAACTCAAACTGTTTAAGGAACCAACAAAACATTTAAGTTCAAAAACTAATCTTAATGAGTACTGTGAACGTACTCCATTTGAGTAAACAAAGCAATTTGAGCAAACTCAAACCATCCGAGTGCTGTAATACCCATGAAGTTAAGGCAGCTCAAACCTTTTAAGAAAACTGATTGCAACAAACCATTTGAGTAAAAAAAAAACAAATGTATGTGAGTACAGTAAATATACTCTATTTAAGTTTAAGTAATGAGGTATTTAATGAACTAATTACCTTGATACTGAGTTCAAAACTCTTTTCAAATAAGTAGAATTAATTTTCAGTAAATATTGGGTTAACTACACTCCTTTCATTTGATAAAGTTGACTGTTGGGTTTTGTAGTGTATGATTAACTGATTCCCCCTATGTACAGTATAAAGAGTTTGATTGCATTAAAGATGACCATAAGTAAAGCAGGAGTTGACACCCCAGAAGCACTTGCATGACCCGCACCTTCCAGCTTACACCACTGGAGATGCAACTACACTATCTGGCATCTATTCAAAATGGACTTGTGCATTCATCCTGTCGTCACGAGCACACGCAGTAAGAGCAGCACATGGCACAGGCTGCAGGAGAACACTCGAGTTTTTTCATGTCCACTGCTGAAGGCTCTGTTTCCTCCAGGGCAGCCTTTACACGAAGTACCTTGAGAGGAAATATGAATGGAGCTCTTACAAAAGTCCTTCACGCACAGAGAGAAAAGGAAATGTGGTGCATGCACAGCCACACACGTACATGCTCGAACTCACACACTTGGACTCAAATGGAGAAGAAATGCAACAGCAGTCTGAGAAACCAAGTGTGACAAGTGAAATTAGGACATGAAGTTTGCATCAAAGCACAGCCGAACAAAGCCTGGGTCTCGCAGCAAAAGTGTCCTTCACCTCTTCAAGTCAGTGCAGGAAAGAGCCAGGGGCCGCTGTTAGTGTACGCTTTGATCTTCTACAACTCCAAACTTTGTCCTTAGTGACAATAATAATGATGTTTGGTAAAAATACATCCGTTTTTTTTTTCTACTCTTCAGAAGATCTTTCATGTGTTTGCATTGACCTGAAGCAGTGCACTGAGAAACAAACAACCAGCCAAATCAGTGTAATCTTGAAGAAAATCCATACAAATATTAAGTACATGAGAGGATAATTCGCTGTAAATGTAAAACACTGCTGTTTTAGCGTCAGATTCACTACAGGAGTTGTGTAAATCAGGTAACAGAACTAACCTGTGCTAAATGCAATGTTTCACTTCTCCGTTTCCAATGTACTAGTGCTGAGGTTTGGAGGATGGAGAGGATGATTTAGATTGCCGGGGCTACAACAGTATCTGAATTTATGCACAGTAAGAATGCTTTTATTTGTCACTTGATCTTGTTTTGATGGATTGCTGCTGCCGTGATCTATATAAACCGTGCATAATGTACATCTTTTGAAAGCTCTATGTAGCGACAGGTCAAGCTGAACTGTAAGTGAATAATATTCCCTTCAAGTGGAGTCAGTAATATCTTAAATATGATTTATATGCACACAAATGACCAAGCAAAGTCATTTTTACCAGTGTAGTTTTACTCCAGTTGATAAGCTGAAGGTGCATTCCTACATGAAGCATGATAGTGGAGAGCATATGTCTAGTGAATGGTTTTGTGGTGCACATGCATTTATTTTCCCATCCACAGTGCAGTTTTTAGCAATATTGGTGGTTTTCAAACTTTTTGAATGTTTGGAATTTCATTTGATTTTTTTTTTTTATTCTCATTGTTAAAAGGAGTTGTTGCCCTGACCAAACTCAGTCTTAGTGGTACAAAATAAATTGTACGGGTCAAAGTTATTGTAAATGGGGATGAAATAAATATTATGTAAAGATCATGTTCCATGAAGCTGTTTTCTAAAATTCCAACCATAAGTTTATCAAAATTTAATGTTTCATTAAAATTTGGACAACTTTAAAGGGTATTTTTCTTAATATTTCAAATTAGTTTAACCCACAGATTCCATATCAAATCTCAGCCAAACATACACACTCACTGTACACTTTATTAGTACCTTTCAAGTTTATTAGTACAGCTTACAAGTACAGCCTAAATCCTCCATGGCATTCAACAAGGTACCTGAAATTTTCCTCAGAGACTTTGGTCCATATTGACATGATGGCATCCTGCACATCCATGATTTGAATCTCCCGTTCCACCACATCAAAAAGGTGCTATTTAATTGAGATCTAGTGACTGTGAAGGCCATTTGAGTACAGATAACTCATTGTCATGTTTATGAAACCAGTCACTAAATGATTCGAACTATATGACATGACTCGTTATCCTGCCTGAAGTAGCCATCAGAAGAAGAGTGTATCTGGCATCAACAAAGCATTTGCGCCCACAGAACTGCCGCTCACTGGATATTTTCTCTTTTTCAGAGCATTTTACCCTAAAGATGGTTGTGCGTGAACATCCCTGTAGATCAGCAGTTTCTGAAATACACAGACCAGCCTATCTGGCACCAACAACTGTGCCACGTTCAAAGTCACTTAAATCACCCTTCTTTTTCCATTCTGATGCTCTATTTGAACAGCAGCAGATCATCTTGACCATGTTTACATGCCTTAATGCATTGAGTTGCTGTCATGTTATTGGCTGATTATAAATCTGCATCAACAAGCAGGTGGACGGGTGTACCTAATATAGTGGCCGGTGAGTGTATAATACTGTCTTATAAAAAAATGTAATTAAAAAAAGGCATACAAATAAGTGATTTAAGTGGCTGTTAACTGGGAAAAATAAATATTACATATTTATAAAATAAATACCCTTTTCAAATTATTCTAATTCTTATACAGCATGTAATTTATAAATAATTCATATAGGTTGAGTAAATTCACAGACATATGCTGTTTCTGTATGTTTACCTACTACTCCAACAGCTTTGACCATAAGTCTTGTTTATTTTTGCGTTGGCATATACCGGTGTAATTTGTTTCCATATTGAATGCTTGACAATTCATAATAACAGCTTCCCATCTTCAAGTGCACTCGATGCAGCAGACGACAGGTTTCTGAGCTGAAATTCTTCATGCTAAAGTGCTACTGTTTTGAATTCAGCCCAAGTGTCTTATCAGACGATAACTATAGTGCCTCTATGCACATGAGACCCATTTTCCCAAGTTTCTAGAAAGTACCAGATTGCAATAGGCAGCAGAAAAATGCTTTCCGTTGTTTAAAGGTGTAAAATCTGTGTTTTGAGTGTCATCTTTGGTTCCGCCACTTTATATTCCTGCACTTATTGAACTCGCTCGGATTTGCTTTAGTTGGCGTGCCTGAAGAAAACAGGGTTAAGTTTAGACATAAACACTCCAACATCTAAATGGAATTGCCAGCTCCCATTACCTGGAAACATATACCTCTTCCACCTTCCCCTGATAGAGTCTGTAATACATGCTACCGGAGCACTTTAGAGAGTGTTTGTGAGCAGGGCGAGTGTATTATTGCACACATACTTTCAATCTCCTCTGTGATCTCTAATACGCATGACCTTGATGTGGAAAAGAGAAAGCATGGGCCGTTCTGTTCTCTAGCAGCAGCTTATGGTGAAATATGAATAATAGATTTGTGTTTTTTTCTCCTGAGTCTCGCTTACTCACGTTCTATCAGATAATCTGTGAAATAAGAGAGCATGCTATGTGATGGTTGATACTGGGTGTTTTTCAACCAGTTGATTGGCGTACTGTATCTTTGCTTGTTAAGTGGCTGTGCTCCGCAAAACTGTAATGGAAACCGCTTCAGAGCGTTCTCCACAAATGTTGTGGCTTGAAGAATTGCAGCAATATGAGCCTCAAAGTGCATTCGGGATGGCTTTTATCGAAGTTTGGAATAAGTGCGCTGTAGTGATAAAGTAAGATGTGGAAATTTGAAATTGAGATCAGTGATGTCTGGTAGAATATTTATTTATTTAATTAGATGTAATACTTTATTTTATGGTACAGTACAATTTTGACTATTATTGATCCATTAAATATGACTTTTGCTTCAGCAAACACTGAGGATTAGAGATGTTGAATAGGATCGTGGAGAATTTACATTTTTCTAAGTACTAATAACGTCCAAGGTCTTATAGTGATTGTAAAAAGTAACTAGTTGTAATTGTAATTTAGTGTGACACTAATTTGTATTTGCTCAGAACAGATTGATCCAATAGATATAAGACATTCTAATGATATATTATTACAATACTGAAGTCAAAATAATGTATTTAAATATTTTATCATGTTAATATTAGTTTCAGGTATGCAGAAGAGAATCTCTGAATGTAAAATACCTCATACCTTGAGGCGGATGGTCTACAGCAGCAGAAAACCACACTGGGTGTCACTCCTGTCAGCTAAGAACAGGAAATTGAGGCTACGATTTACACAGGCTCACCAAAACTGGACAATAGAAAATTAGAAAAACATTGTCTGGTCTGATGAGTCTCGATTTCGGCTGCAACATTCGGATGGTAGGGTCAGAATTTGGCATCAACACCATGAAGGCATAGATTCATCCTGCCTTGTATGAACAGTTCAGACTGGTGGTGGCGGTGGTCGTGTAATGGTGTGGGGGATATTTTCTTGGCAGAATTTGAGCCTATTAGTACCAATTGAACATCGTGTGAACGCTACAGCCTACCCGAATATTGTTGCTGACCATGTTCATCTCTTTATAACTACAGTGTATCCATCTTCTGATGGCTACTTCCAGCAGGATAGCACACCATGTAATAAAGCATGAGTCATCTCAGACTGGTTTCTTGAACATGACAGTGACTTCACTGTACTCAAATGGCCTCCACAGTCACCAAAACTCAATCCAAAAGAACAACTTTGGTAGTACAGGAGATTTGCATCATGGATGTGCAGCTGACAAATCTGCAGCAACTGTGTGATACTTTTGTGTCAATATGGACCAAAGTCTTTCAGTAATATATCCAGTACCTTGTTGAATCAAAACTATGGAAGATTAAGACAGTTCTGAAGGCAAAAGGGAATCTAGTAACGTGTAATCAATAAAGTGGCCGGTAAGTGTATTTCAGGTAGTTACAAAAGCAAAAATTGTCATATTTATCCTATTGAACATAATGTAAATAATTAAAAAAACTAAACTAGAAAAAAAAAATCTAAAAACTACATAGACACAAAAAGAAACCACATAAAATTTACCAAAACTAACAGTTATTGAAAGTTGAACTAAAATTAAAATGAAATTGACAACAAGAAAATAAAACTATATTCAAACCATCCCCACCGTCATACCATTACTCATTGAAACTTAAATAACACGAGTATGTTGTCATAAATGCAATTATTTCTCAAAGTTTCTTAATATTATTTAATCTATATATAAACAATCAAATAAATTCAGGAATTGCTCAAAGCCCACAACATAGAAGTTTTAATTTAAACTGTGTCATATTTTTTTTCTCAAATGTTTATAGTGATTAATGTACGTCCAAATGAAGAACAATAGCTCAAGTTAAAGTATCATAAAATTAACTTCTCCACTCTATTATTTGTTTATTTTTTATTTATTAAAGTTTGCTAAATCCCTTACACATTGCTTTCTTACTGTAGCCTTGCATTGAATTTCCTAAAGCAGTCACCTCAGTCAGATTTATATGAGATGGGTTGAGGATGATAGATTGAGGATAAATGAATGAAAGACGGGCATCGAGAAAGGAGAGCCAGATTGAATTGGTAGTAAATTGGCCTTTTGTTCGGCTAAAAGCTTTGACCTTTGAGCCTTCATTGGCAGACTGATCTGTTGACACCACTGATAGGCTGCAATCATACCAGCAGTGGCCCAGAAATAGCACTGCTGCTCTACTGTATGTGTCTGTAGTGACCCTTCTTCATCTTTCAATCTTGCTAAATGTCGGCATGTGAACTTGACTGTCCCATACAGATGACCTAGAAATGCTATTAAAGCGGCCTTGTTTATAGGGCAGAGTTTATTATCGCTTTTGAATTCCCATAACACTGCTGTTAAAGGAAAGACTGTATTAATGGGGAATTTTTGCCCTCATAGGCATTTGTTTCTTAACCTAAATTCTCCAGTTAGTTTAAGATTACTTGTGTTTGCTTTTGCTTGACTAGTTCAACATATTTGTCTGTTGCTTTTGATCAGAGCAGTTATTTAAAACAAAAGCAAAGAAAAAATTAGGGTCATATTACTTTAAAGATTTTAAAAGAGTAAATCGAATACCAAAAAAAAATATTAAATAACCTAGGACACTTTGTAAGCCAATGACATATAATGTCCTTCTGTCTTATTATCAAAAAATATTGCTTTTTTTTATTCAAGCTATGAGCCATCAATTACAGGACAAATTTGCAGAGGCGCACAGGCTTATTACCTGGCCTAGTCACTTCATGTTTAACGATGGAGATTAAAAGACCTAAAGTTTCTGCCAATAGCACCAAGCTCTACAGAAATTATGTATGTTTGTGTTTCTATACATACAGGACTTTGAGCTAGTTCCACGGACAAAAGAAGCATAGTTTTAACAGGCACATTAATGAAAACTATGGCTGCATCTGAAAGCTGTTTAAAAGTAGAGATCTGCACTCCTGTGGGACCCAACGCACCAAGTGCGGGACAAGATTTGATTGACAAATGCGGGTGCAGAGGGTAAGATTCTTGTGTATGTGCAAGTTGCATACAATTATCTTTACTCCCCCAAATTACTAAAAACAAATACTATACTGTTATTTACTATAAGTTATAAATCTACTGCAACCAAAAAATAAAAAAGTAATAACTAAAATTAAATAAAGACAAGGACAGAAGCTCATAAGGTCTCCTGTCCTTTATGAGTGGAACTATAGGCTGTATATACATGTAGGCTGTTCTGTCTGTATTTTCAAGGTCCTTGTTTGTGTCCATTCTAGATAATTAAACTCAAATGAAGTCAAATATATATATATATATATATAATTTTTTTTTCTAGTTTACCTGTAGGTTTTTTTGAATGGAAGCGAGACAAAACTTGACTACTGATAGGAGCGGGAGAAAATAATATATACACTGTTACCAAATTCCTATAGAATCTACAGTAACTTACTGGCAGCAGTTCACCTATAACTAACTGTAAATCAATTACAGCAAAATACTGTATTCACATTTATATTGTTGTTTATGTATTTACAGAATTGAGTGTATCTTTACTGTAAAAATATGCAATTTCCACAATGCCAATTTAAAATACAGTACCATACTGCATAACTGTCCTACAGTAAAATACAGTTTATATTTACATTTAAATACTGTGTAATTTACAAAAATTGTTAGCAGTGTATGTTTGTGGAGACACCGGACAGAATCTTGTGGGAGCGATAAAAATCTGTATGATTACATAAGGCAATATTAACTCTTGTCCTTTTCATATTGTAGTACTATGGAGAATGCTTGATTCTAATTGGCTGATAAACAGTATAATGTGCAGTTATTATTAGGGAGAAACAGTTATAGTTGCTGGTGGATTGTGAACAATCAGTCATTTTAGTCACCAGTCTCATACTTTTACGCCACTCATGGATGTGTTTGGGACAAGCTTATTCACATTTATTAGCATATGAAAGGTTTTGGAAGATGCATAGGAAAAGTAGTCCTACTGTATACAGAAGCACAGAGAATGTCTTGAAATATAACCTCTGGACAATGCCTTTAGGTGTGGTACAGTAACTGTGAGCGGAATAAATGACTCCAGTCCATTAACTTGGAAAATGAAGCTTTGCACCATGGCCACATCACCACCTCAGGTGTGCATTCTTTTCTGAGAATTAACAATTATTCTTTTCATCAAAAGGGCATAATGACCACGTTGACTACCACAGTGATCTGCCAGCATTTCCTGTATTACTGGAATTTTAAATAAAAAGGAAAACAAGCTTATTGAGGTTAATGAACTAGAGATGGGTATAAAATGTTACAATAGATGGATGTAAAATGTTACAATTAATTTTTTTTAGCTTTTTAACCCTTTTGTGGTTACCTTTTATAACCTTTCATAACCTTTCTTAATATATAAAACTGTTTTCAAGATGTTTCAGAAGGGACAACTAAACAGAAGAGCTGAAAAACTGATTCTGCTTTATGTGTGTGCACATATTTCTGAAAAAAAAAATAGCATATAGGAAGAAGGAAAAACAATTTCCGTTTCATTTTATTTTTTATCCTTTGTCAGGAGTAGGTAAGCGGTTCTTTTTGGATGGATAGTAATTAATGTGGCAAATGCTCTCTTAAACCTCCCAGTGAATGAAGCAGATCTCTCCAGCATGGTTGTACTTAAAGGAACTCAAACATGGCTTTGTTTTCAACCCCGAGTCCAAGGCTGTAAGCAACAAATACGGATGACTATTAACCCAGCCAATGCAGTGAGAATGAAAGCGCATACTGGAACAAGAAATGCCAGTTGTAAAGCTGAGCGTCATAATGTTCATGTTCAAAGCTGATGAAAATTCTCAAATCTGATTAGCTCCTTGTAAGTAAGTACATGCAATGACATTCAGCTTTTTTCTGTGCGTTGACTCAAGACCTCAAACAGGAAGCTGAAGGATGTCCTGGCTTTGATGCTTGACTGTATTGACAGAAAGAATATTGCAGCTCGGTTTGCTCTACTCTTCAGTATATATAACTGTTCACATCAAAGTAGAAGCACAGGGTCGGATGATGAAACCGTTGTGTCAGAGGAGACATGGAGCCATTGCATTCCATTGTGTTTACTTAGGAGAAGTGCATTTCTGTTCTCATTGCTTCTCCTTTCATTGTTTATGGTGTGTTATTAGTGCTGCTCATAGTGTGAATGACAGCTGAGTAGAACAAGCTCAATCTTTGTTTTAGTATTGATGGAGATGCCAAGCGGCCAGTGTAAACAGACACCAGCTCTGGAGAGATGGAGTGAGGAAGAATTGACGTCGCATGGCGATATAGACAGTTAACAGCTCTGCTTGTTTGATTTATGGAAGCCGGCCATCCAGTCCTTCACAGGCTGTAGGGTTAGATTGAGTGGCTGAGGCATACTGAATTTTTAGGCAGGAATGGCTCTGTTTGTACCTTCGGTGGAGGGGAGAATTCCAAATCAATAATGATTTTTACAAAGGTGCTCGGTGTGAACTAAAGTCTGGCAAACAGTCTGCTTGCCTTTTGGAACCCATTAGTTTGTCCTCCCACAGAACCTCCAGACTGTAAGCCCACATAAAGTAATGTGCAAAGAGGCTTGTGAATGGGCTTTGTAAATGTTTCAGAATGTCTGGCTATTAGAGGCTGAGAGTTTCCTTAAAAATAAAATTGGTACTTCATGGATTGCCACCCACGCATTTGTGTCACTGTTCATCTCAGTCAAAGACTGTAGAATACACAAGACGTGTCACTAGTATAGTTTTGAATGGAGAAAAGTGTAACGGTCAATATGGTGAATGAAGCCCCGCCTTGGAATAGAGGAGCCAATCATCGATCACTATAGACTGATGTTTCTTCAGGGAAAAGCTTGGACCAGACGTGTGCCTTTACGACAGTTTTAGTGGTCAACAAACAGACTGAAATCTCGGTGAATACTTGATTCACAGACATAAGAAATATATCCAAATAAAGCCTGAAATCTGTACTTTTTACTGAACACACTGCATTTGAAAACGAAGTTGTTGTTTATTGTTTGTTTTGTAATCTGTATGAAATGAACGCCAGGTACAGTTAGTCCTGTCAAACACACATCATATGACAGCAACTACACTAACAGCTACAAATTTCTGGAGGAGATTCACCATCAAGACCAAGTTGTGAATTACTTTAGAGGAGAAGTGCGATCAGATGAGCATTATTAAGTGAATGATAATGTGTAGAACAGCCATAAATGAGGTTGGTGTCGTGATCTCGTTCCGTTTGAGTGCGCATTAGTTTGAGCAACTTGAAAATAAGCTGATTTTGTTTGACTCAGATGTTTATTAAACCTATAAGATTGTTGTTGTTTCGTTTCATTGGTGATTCCAAATATGTAATGTAATTGTTAAGCTTGACAAACAGTTTTGAAG
Organism: Danio rerio; assembly: GCF_052040795.2. Classification (NCBI taxonomy): domain Eukaryota; kingdom Metazoa; phylum Chordata; class Actinopteri; order Cypriniformes; family Danionidae; genus Danio; species Danio rerio. Next base: position 23,698,863 of record NC_141032.1, read on the forward strand.
AATTTTCATGTTTCCTTATTGAGACAGAATGCCTGAGCATACTGCCCGAGAAGTGTTTCAAAGATGGCCGTCGAGTGAAATGACTTGCCTTAAAGGGACTTTGTCTTAGTGTGACACCTCTGAAAATAAACATTTTAAATGTGTTGAAATTGTAAGCTGTTCATTTTCGAGAGTCATTACCATACTTGTGGGTATAGGTCCAGCTGCAAACGGATGTACAAAGAAGCAAATCTGAGTGTAATTGATGCCGTCAGATTGCATGTGTTTTGATAGACTGTGACAGCATTAGTCAGACCCACTTTAGTACTGTACTTGACATTTCAATTGTTGCAATAACAGCAGAAGCTGTTTTTCTTGCATTAAACAAGCCACTGTCTTTCATATATTAAAACAAATATTTATATTTTGATGCAATGCATGATTTGTGCATTAATTTTGACTGTAAAAACAAACAAACACACCTTTTTCACACATTTGTTGTACCATTCTTAATTTCAAATTTATTTTAAGTGTTGTTTTAGCAGTTCAAGGTATTTCCACTAAATAGATTTTTAATGCAGTGGCTAAATTAGGGAGAAATGCCACATCAACAGGATCAGTTATTTCCCAGCAGAACAGAAGTAATGACTTTATAAATTTATTTTCTTGTAAGATTGATTGTCAGGGAGAAAATTGACTGTACAAACATCTGCTATGGTATTAAAATATTTCAGTGTAATCCCCCCAAGGAACAATTCCATTTTTCTCTCTTAAACACATAAAATAATAAAATGTACCACGTTGGCAAAAGTTTTGAGACAACTGGTGGGTCAACTCCATATTAAAACATTACATATTATTATTTTGTATTATTATTATTATTTATTTTTTTATTTTAGTTTTTTTTATTTTTATTTTCTCACCACTGTTGCCACTGGCTTGCTTGGTTTGGGACTTGTGGTGCTGTGCATCGATGGATTTGAACTGAACTTTAACTCTGAAAACTGGACTGACACAGTTTCAATTTACTAGAACTTTTATGTTAAGCTGCTTTGACACAATCTACATTGTAAAAACATGAATTGAATATTATTAATATTAAAGGATTTTGGATGTCTGTTTAGTTCGTGTGCATATAAAGGCAGATGTCCCAAAACTTTAACCACAAAATGTAGTGTTTTATCAGAGGTGTCATAATGATTGCAGAATTGTTATGGAGAACGGCAAGGCTCAGTCTTAGAGTATTAGTAATGTTGCACTATTATTTTATTATTATATCGGGTGGACATTGGAGTAATTTTTCTTTATTATTATAATTTTAATAATTATTTTCTCTTTAATAATAAAAAAGCCTGTATATTTGTATTCTCAGAATCCCCTTTGCAGCAGCTTTGTTTTTAGCATTTGTTTACCTCCTGTTGTGTGCATCAGGGCTGGTACATGTTGTTGTTGTTGTCAAATTCATGTTTATTTTTATTCTAGGGTCATGTTTGCTGGCATCATGTTGTTTTATATTTGTTTGACACTGCGCATCTTATATATATTACTATTCTGTTTATTGAATTGCTATTTTTATATACTACTATACTACAACTTATTGAGAAGGTACTTGTGATAAATGTGCAGCTTTGAAAGTATATGTATTATGAAAAATGCAGTATTGTAAACTTGAACTAGAATTAAATGAAATGGGCAAGAGCATCATAGGCAATACACTGATCTAAATGACATAGCAGGCATGTACTTAACATGACAATTGAGCCGATACAATCTGAACCATAAGAAATGTGTACCTCTAGGGGCTATTTATTTTATCTATATGGTTACAGAGGATAATCACATCAGCGTCTGTGAACATTGAGATATCATCTGTGGTGGGATGTGTGGGCAGACAGTGTTGCTGTATTGCTAAACGGCCTCATGTTAGAAACTATAGTAGGTGGGGAACTTGATGAACATAATCTTTCCTGTACTTTCATCCATAGCTAGGTAAGGTAATGAGGTAATTTGTCAAAGTTATGGAAAGCGGGACCCGTCCAATGTGTATTTCTATCCCGCTGAAAGATGCGTTTCCCAGACAAATTGCCTCTGAGTGCTGATAGCAGTAATCCCTTGAAACAGACGTATCTCAACGCCGCCAACAGCATTCCATTCTGGGCGAAGTGCAGAAGCCATTAAAAGTTGAAAATGTGCTCATAATGTAAAGCTGAAGAGAGGCATGTTCAGTGTTCCCTTCCGCCCACTAAAGAGCTTTTCCATACCGTGTTCCATAACAAGAGTCAGATTGGCCTCTCTATTCTGTTTAAGATGTCCAGTGCAGAGCAACAAAGCTTGAGACACAAAGAGCTACACAACTCACTTACAGTAAACACTGAGTGATAAAGAGAGGAGGGAAATCAATAGAAGGGAGACACCACAAATCTGTCGATGGAAAGAAGTACTGGAGCCTGGCGGTGGGATTAAATCCACAAAGTACTGCCTGTTAAAGAGAGGCCGTAAACACTCGAGCCGCATCCATGTGCCTCATGTTTGTCAGTGCTCTATATTCTCGGCTCTGCCCTTTTAATTCTGCTCTTCCCAAATTAGAGGGATTTATTGAACAAAGCTGCACTGATTGCAAGAGCTTGGGAAAGCTAGCAGCAGGGGCTGAACTGCCCTAATATAACTTGATGCCTTCTAGAAAGAGCAAGCTATGTTGTTTTTTGTTATGACTGATATTTGGTTCCGTTTGCATTTCTTGCATGTGCACTCTTCTGTAGATAGAAAATACCTCACATAGTATCTGACAATACTTAGTCAGCAGAAACAATGCTAATGAATCTGCACTAAACAATCACTAGTATGGTCCAATTATAGAATGTTTTATGTTTTATACTAAATACATTGGCCTACATACACATTTCACACATAAATGGTTCATAATTTTGGTCAATCAAATAAATACAGAACAATCAGTGCTGTCTGATTGCCCAATGTGTGACTGGTATAGATTAATAGTTCTTTCTTTCATGAAGCACACACATGCATTGTGGCTAGTGTCAATAAAACAGTCATAAATGCACAGGGACAACAGTATGTGTCAGAAAGGTTTTGAACTGTAATGACCCGTGTCCACTAAGTGGTACGATATAGTATGGTTCGGTAAGTTTCACCTTTATTAGGCTTGCGTTTCCACTGCCAAAATGGTACCAACGGTACTGATGCTTTATACACATACATACTTGTTTATAAATGTTCATTATTAATCTTTCTATGAACATGATTTGATTATAACTGCAGATCAATGATTTCAAATTAAAGAATCATTTGCTCCTGTGTTTTTTCAGCTTCACTTTTGTATTTCACGCTTCACCCTCTCATTTGTCCATTTCTGAAAGAATTGGATGTCAGAAGCACTTTAATAATCACGTGCACGTTATTATCATCAGCTCAAGAAGTTTGTTATTTTAAATAAAGACGCGCAAGCAAGCTCTCTCAAGATAGTGAAACTGCTCATGCTTAAAACAGCCTTGTAAACAACTACAGGACACGGTAGATTCTGCTATTCTTCTTAGCTTTGTGGTTGCTCATCAAGATGGCCACAACACAAGGTTTGTTTAAGCTTGTGTTAAGCATGGCTCATTATTGTATGTATATATTATTATCGAACCAATCAGTGGAAACAGACCATTATTGTCAAAAACAGTGTGTCCTTTAAATCAGTCCCACTCAAGTTGCTCACAGCACAGCTGCACAAAATGTTGGAGCACTAACTACAAAGCTATAGGTGCCGAGTTGCTGACTGATTGTCTTTTTTAGATAAAGATTGAACCAACTACCCAGGCTCTATGAAAAAAATGCCTCAAACTATTTTAGCCAGAACTATCGAGATTGTGTGGAAAATGTTGGTAAAAGTTTTATAGGTTGTTTGCAATTACATGATTCTGGTGATGCAAGAAATTCAGATAGAGGGCAGGAAGTAAAAAACTGAATGGGAGACAGAGGAAAGTCCATATTTTTGGGGTTTATACCATATTTTAAAGGAGATATAAATAGAAAATAACCACATAGGTTGGGCATGATCTTTATATCATCTTTATATCTGAGTTTTCTACTGAATTAACATATTTTTGCCTGTCATTGAACTGGTAGATACAGTTTAAGCTATTACGTTACATGAAAAAAAAATGCTATTAATTTAGTGTTTGGAAGCATCATATCGATAATTACTTGAATTAAACTCGTAAAAATGTTATTGTTGCTGTGGTACAACACCACTGTAGCTTTAAACAAATTATTCAATAGGTTTCAGTTTCTATAATTATACACCATCACAATGCACCAGTTTACACTAAGGTTAAAGTATTTAGTACAATTGATCAGTTTACTATGCCACAATATTCTGTAGCATTCATTAACATGAGTTGTACACATTATACACTTTACTATGTGGTTCAAAAACATAAATTACTATAGTTTTTCCCCCTATGCTGATATCTTCAAGACATCAAAACATATTAGATAAAAGCATACAAAAATGTGAACGCATTGAGTCTACATTATTCATTTATTTTTGTAAGGGGGAATAGTGCTCCACAATAAAACTGTCTAGTTTTGTCGCAAAGGTTGCATTTATTTTTTGTTCGATTGATAAACTTACCATTAACAAAACATTCACCGCTGCTGCTCATCTCTATGTTAATGTTATGGTTGTTTATTCTGCCGATTATTTCAAAACAAGATGTACATTTTATTACAGCAGTTACATGGCAGGGTATGTTATTAATATAGTTCTAAATTTTGTATAAGTGTGGTGGTGTTTGTATCTGATATTTATGTAATATTTTAACATATAATACACATAGCTAGGCCTGTATATAATCTTTACTGGTGCTGTGAAACGAATTATCGCGTTCAAAAAAGTTTGAACGCATGGATGTATTGAATTTTTTTTAACTAAATTTAATAATTTTTATATTTTTATTTGACCTTTTTCTGTTTTTCAGCCAGTTTCTTAAACCTTCCCTATAAAAGCTGTTCGGCATTTCTTATTTTGGCCAATTTAAACAATTATAAACATTATAAAACAGAATCATTTTGATGTTCTGATAGTGATTCCTATGCTGAAAAATCACTTCCTGCCCTCAATCTGAATTTCGCGCATCATCAATGACGTCATGTAAAAACAACATATTTGCATTACCTTATGACAAACAGCAATTATTATTTTCTTAAATTATTTCCCACATATTTTTTACTTTAAAATTGGAATTGTGATGTTGGATTTGAAAAAAGTTTGATTCTTGTCTCTTGAGAAATTACCATAGTATATGCTACAGGCTTCCCAGGAGGTGCCGGTGAAAAAGCAGTGATGCTGTTTCGTATCGACAGCTTCATGTAAAATTCAGGAGGGCTCCAACCAGCCACCCCCTCACTAAGCCCTCCTCTCTACGGTCCCGTTCAACCTTCCCTTCTCTTTTGCAGTCTTCCTGTCTGCCCTCATCACAATTGGTGATTGCCTTGTCCGAAACAGTTGCCAGAAACACTTTGCCACACCTTCCCCTTGTTGTTCTCTCTTCTCCATGCACAAAATCACACAAACTCCAATAAGGAGCCAACTCCTGGTGTGAACAGCCAGATTCTCCAGATGGTGTTGAGGGAATGGAGGAACAGGAGAAAAGAAAAGCACCTTGTATTTGCACACAGGGTGAGAAAAAAGATCTGGATTTGATCAGCTGACACCGAATGAAATGATAATGCAGGACTAGGCTGCGATTATTTCACAGATCAAAGCATTTAAATAGGACCTGTCTGTTCAGTCTGTGAGCCTTTTTGAGCAGTGTTGCCCCTGCTTTTTGTTATTCCTGCCAGCTTGATCAAGGTCGTCGTCCTTTTAGTTATTAGTCTGCACGCTCCCTCTGCTGGCTGCTCAGGGGGAAATAAAGAAAGAAATATGGGGGGCTCAGTCAGTAAATGTATGTGTGAGAGGCCTGGGGGCAAACAAGCTGTGCCTGACTGGTAAGGAGAGACCTGAAATGAGGCACTAATGATAGGTGAATCAGCATTTCCAACGGGTTTATGGTGGATTCTCAGTAAGACTCTAATAGAGTCATTAAAACGAGGGGTCAAGTGCTCCCTGTGCTGACTGTTAGTATCAGTTAGATTTACTGACTCTCAGAGACACTTTCTGTAGCGTATTGTGCATGGCACCAAGCATAGTTTTCCTCTTTCATTGTCTCCTGTGAAAGAAACCTAATTTATTTTATTGAAAGGCAAGTTAGCACTTTGTTTATTCTGGAATGAATTCATCCCGCCGCATTAGCTCTGGCTGTCTCCCGATGCCTCTGATAGTCTGTCATCGCAGGCCTGCTCTGAGCAGGCATGAGCATCTGGGTGTCTTTTTGAAGTTCCCAGGTGTGAGCTCACAGGCAGCTGCACTTCCTCCCCCGGTAGTATCTGCGAAAATGGAGAAGGATGATGAGTTGAAAGTCCTTCACACTCTCGTCAAGTTGTTTTTACAGTGTTTCTTATGCTATAATTCTTCCTTCTCGCTCTACCGTGTTGTCCCTCGCAACGAGCTGCCTTAAAAAGCAGGCAGATGGACTAAACAGCAGGTAGATAAATGCTGGTAGCGCCTTGACGAGCCCTTAGACAAAACAAGGGGTCTTGTGAAAGAGAGTGCTTAAATGAGGCAAAGCAGCTGCTTCTTGGGGGCTGTGAGAATTGTTTTTTTTTTTTTTCCTTTTGTGGTCTACGTATCCACTTTGTAATTTGCCAGTCATCCCCAGTTTAATAGCATTTAAGTACTGTTAATATGGCAGCGCTTAGTGCTGCTAACAATCCTAAACTTGATCTCTGGCAAAAAAAAAAAAGAATGGGCCATTGAATAGCAAAGTGGCATTGTAGTCGAAAGGAACACTTTGAAATTAATTAAAAATTGTACAGTTCTGTGGTGCAGGTAATTAAAGATAGATTAATGATCAAGCTAATGCAGTCATCTACCCAGTTCAGCACCTTGGAGAGCAGCACCTTCTCAGCTCAAATATTGGGTAGTGATTTTCAGCACCACAGACAGCGGTCATCAGATCTGGCTGGAAAGCCAATATAGTTGGTGTGCTCTGCTAACTGACACACTCAGATGAACTGCTCCTCCGTGTACCCTGCACTCACCTCTCAGGGGTAGTTTGTCTGCTCTTCTTGCAGTTCCTTGGCAGAAGTCCTTTGCCTCTCAGCTCTCTAGGCTAAGAATGATTGAAGAAACCTCCCAACGCTATTAGACCACTATGCTCAATTGCCCCATAAGTCTCCACCATGACCACTGACTCAGTGTACCATTAGATTTTGTAATACATCACCAAAAAAGAAAAAAAATCTTACACTTTTAGTTTTGTCTAGCATGCAATGGAATGTTCTTGAACTTGTCCTTGATAAAGAGTCCTTGTCAGATCAGTCTCTTTACAGTAGTAACTGTCATCCACTTGGGAAAGAACAAGCTGTAGGCTGTCTTTCTTCTGAAGGAGTCTAAGCAAGTGAGCAGTAAAGCTTTTGTTTGGGATTTTGCCTCTGGCCCTCTAGGGGCGACGAGATGCCTTGGACAGGCTAAACACAAGATGTGTTGTGATTCAGGAACGGTACTTGCCGGGGTCAGCTCATGGCCAGGGATTACACTGGAGGAACGTGCATAGCTTTTCAACCTTCTCAGCAGGCCATGGAGCAACAGTGAGTTGGATTTGGAGCCTTGCTCACCCCTAACGTTAGGTCAGGATTCTTACATGAACTAACCAGCCTTGCTAATCTCCTTTTGTTGTGATGAGCACTTTTTATAAACCTTGTTAGAAAATTTGCCAGTTCTAATATGCTGATTTTATGTTTAGGAATCACCTGTTATTTTAATTGTTTAAAACTTATTGTTCTGGACCGATTTTATTCGTAATATAAAATTAAAAATTCCACTTATAGAAAAAAAAAAAAAAAACAAGATTCCCAAGGTTCACTTGATTCGATCCTTAAAAAAAATGTTCGGTAAGTGGTGGAAAATGATTTACAAGCCAAAGCAGCATCTCATATGTGCAAATGTGATGTAGAAGATGCTATGAGGTTCTAGCAATTCACATGCACTTAAGCTCTTCAAAATTTTATCCAATATTTTGTAACAAATTACAATACAGTTTGTTTGTTTTGATCTGTCATGACATTGTCTGGTGTTGTTTTTGTAACACATTGCTTTGGCTTGCATCTTGCTCCAGACTTGACTGACAGACTGGAATTCTGACACCACAAGCTTCGTTCTTCTATCACTTTTGTCACTTGTCATTGTAATTATTCTGCTAATTGTTTGCAAGTTATTGGCATCAGTGCGGGTCTGTCCCAGATTCCATTACCCTTTTATTCTAACCCTGACTTTTCATGTATCCTTAAAAATAGGCCAAATGATTAAAAGAGCTACTATTACAGTCATAAATCTGCAAATGGACATCTTAGTCACTGTTGGACCACTGCATTGTCAATTGAAATAATAGTCACACTTTTACAAAGCTTGTCTCAAGATCGCTGCGTTCTGGTCTTTTTTTATTAACACTCTGTCTGGCAACACTTGTCCTATTTAAAGATCTTAGGGTACCTAAAACCTAACCTAATTACTTAAGGATGACAAAAAGGCTACTGGATTTAAATATGTAAATAATAAAATATATTAATATAATATAAGTATATAATTGGCGACGCAGTGGTGCAGAAGGTAGGGCTGTCACCTCACAGCAAGAAGGTTGCTGGGTTGCTGGTTCGAGCCTCGGCTCAGTTGGCATTCCTCAGTTTGCATGCTCTCCCTGCGTTCACATGAGATTCCTCCGGGTGCTCCGGTTTCCCCCACAGTCCAAAGACATGCGGTACAGGTGAATTAGGTAGGCTAAATTGTCCGTAGTGTATGAGTGTGTGTGTGAATGTTTGTGTGGATGTTTCCCAGAAATGGGTTGCGGCTGAAAAGACATCCGCTGCGTAAAAACGTGCTGGATAAGTTGGCAGTTCATTCCGCTGTGGCGACCCCGGATAAGTAAAGGGACTAAGCCGGCAAGAAAATGAATGAATGAATGAAATATAGAATTTTGCACATCCCATGTCCTAAACCCAGCTCCAGCAGATGCTGATACAGAAAGATGCCATAAATTCCTCTGATGCTTTTACAAGCGTCAAACATCTCTGTGCCTGATGCAACAGCTCTTCTCTGGCAACACATCCACGAGTGAGCAAAGTCATCATGTACAACACATTATGTGACACTTGGCAGCTGCTGCACTCCTGTTAGAGGTGAGTTACAGAAGCGAGCTTTTGCCAAATTCAAGAATATTCCCTTCATACCCCATTGCTCGGGTAAAGATTTGTTGCAGGCTATATGCATAGACCTTTCAGATGTGATCACCTTCAATTTAACCAAATATGGCCAGTGGGGCGGCCATCGACTGGCAGGAGGTGCTGATGTTTCAGCATTTGTCTTCAGTGGAGCAATACATTGTTTTTTTTTTGTTTGTTTTTTTTCAGGTGATCTGACAGCAGCACTGTAATGTACTGGGTTAGCTTATGTTATCGGAAATCTGACTGTCAATTTCCCAGCTAATTTATCCCATCTGTTATTCATATGCAGCTGCAGGGTGACACTGAGGAAGAATGGACAAACAAAATCAATCTGCAGGCCCTGTCTGCAACACATTTTCACAGACATGATGACAGCAAATAGTGTCATCGCATTTCACGCTGCGTAAATCCAGGGAGGGTCTGTTCGGCTGACATGTCAGAACAAAAGTGACGCATCTATGCCAGTGTAATAAAATCTGTTATATTCGACTGTGAAATGTAAAACAGATGAGATTAACATTGATAGCCAAAGTTTTGACACAAGGTCTTGAGTGTTCCTATCTTTTTTGTGTTTTCTGTGCAACATTTTTAAGATTAGTATATTCAACGACGTTCTTCAGTATTAATTAAGTTGATGGTTTTCGACCGACCCTCTTCAGTATTGTCCTATTTTTTGCCTCTTGGGCGGGATTTGTCCTAAATTCTGTGCACAACATCTGCTCTAAAAATGCATCCGCACTTTGATGTGACCATTTTTGTTTTTTACACAAGGCTTTTTCCTCTGAACAACTAGTTTCAAAGTTACTCATTAGTCCCTCAATGTCCTCATGGTGTGTCTTCATACACTACAGCAAATGCTGCCCTTGAGAACCTTCACAAGATCCACTCCAGGCTATTTTTCTCCTTTTCTCAGTTCGGGCGACAATAAGAACTCCTTTTTTTTCCTGTGCCACCACAGCAAAAGAAGATGCCACCAGGGAATTCCAAGCAGAATTAAAATCTAAAGCTGAAAGAGGAGGTGCGAAGGTTAAAAAAAAAAAGAGAAAAAAATCTCCCATAATCCCTTTGCTCCTCTTGGTATTTAAACATTAATTTAGCATAATCATTTATCAAATCGAGGAAGGCATTTCTCAGATGTTGCTATAGTTTTGCTTTGTTGCAGCTTAGAAGGATCCAGAGGATACATGTCGAACAGAAGGTGCCCTTTGCCCTAATATGTTGTTGGTAAAGCATTCAGCCCACAGCCACATGCTTTCCTGCTCCCCAGTGGGGTTTCCCATGTTTGTTTGGTTAAGATTCTTGAAAAGAGCTCCTAATAAATACGTTTAAAAGACCACACATACCTTACCATTTGCATAGACATCAAAATGACAGATTAATGTCAAAAAAATCTGCCAGCAAATGTCAGCAAAAGTTCAGCAAAATAGCAAAAGATGTGAAAAGCTGACGTCTCCTATGCATGAGCTACATCAAAGCAGTCTATGATTGGCGTGATCACTGCTGTGTCAGTTTGTTTTTCCATATTGAAGGTTCCTATTATAGTTTTGTAACTTTGGTTTCTTACATCCAAGTTCAAAAACATTTCTTTCATAATATACAATGACACATCACCTATTTTCTTAAAGAATTGATTAATGATATGTTCTCTCTAAACGCCTTGCTTTCTGAGTGCCTACTCTGATGGATGAATTTGTTATGATTGTTTAACTAGTTAATACAGTAGTACATGAATGAAATGTAACCATACCTGAATTTAATCTCTAAAGGTTTTCATAGTATACAAACAGTGATAATGGCATCATTTTTAGGCTATCAATTCAAGCCATGAAGCAAAAAGCCTCATTCTTTGACCGTACATTTGCTTTACATCCATTTCCGCAGCCCAGATGTAGGGTAGTGACCCTACATTAGTCTCAGCTCAGTTTGGTTCAATTATATTTGTCCTCGATTCAATTCAACTCAACATCATGATGCATAGACAATACACTGCATCTTCAACTTTTCGTTTTACTTCATGTATACAAAGTTTTAAATACAAGCCGTCAGATAAAAAAACTGGACCTTGTATTTTACCTTCTCATAGAAAAAAATCTTCTTTTATTTGTCAAACAATACTCAATAAGTAATAACTACATGTTCAGCATTGTGTTCTGCCGCTAAGTCAGTGGGAGACATGAAGCTTTTTACAGTGAGCCTTTAACAGTAACACAGAGAATCTTGGATTCTACTGTGCCCTCAGTGTCAATGAAGGTAGTCCCAGCAAACTCTCAAGCAGTAAAACGTGCCCAGGCTTTTAAAATAATTGGAGCATTTTTCAATTACTGGCACACGCATCTTCCCTTCCCTCTGCTTAGACCGCTACTCACACACACTCATGCACTGGTCTCACTTCCCTCTGCTTAGAATGCTACTTACACACACATCTCACCTCTTTCACCATAGTTTGCTACTCGCAAGCAGGTCTCACCTCCCTCACTATAGTATGCTACTTGCACACCTATCTCATTTCTCTAGTCATTGTATGCTACTCCTCCACACACGTCTCGCCTCCCTCACCATAGTATGCTACTTGCAAGTGGGTCTCACCTCTCTCATTATAGTATGCTACCTACACACCCATCTCACTTCTTTTGCCATTGTATGCTACTCACGCACACGTCTTGCCTCCCTCACCATAATATACAACTCATACGTGCATCTCCCTCACTATCGCACACAAAACCTGCCTCTCTGGTCTCAGCCTCAAACTTCACACCAAGCACCATCCACTGACCTTTGGCTAAACTCTAAAGTCTCATGCATATGGCACACTTTTCTGGAAACACTTTAGCAGATGCTCAGTCATCCTCTGATTGGTTTAAGTATACATAATTTCCGGGAGTCGAGTGTGCAGCAATCTTAACCAGCCCGCCTGGAAACAATAATAAAAAATAAAATAATAAAGAATAAAAAAGCTTCAATATTTATATTGATGAGAGTGCTTATTAATAAATATAGAATTTTTGGGACATTCATAAATCAGTGATTTAACGCCCTCACACCAATCTGTTAATGTAAGGATAACTTTGTTCTCTTTTTTTCCTAGTGACAATGAAAACTTTCAAATGGTCTGTCATTTTGGTCATAAAATTAAGAGAAATACATTGTTTAACCCTGTGGGGTTGTTTAACCCTTTGATTTTGGGGCTCCTAAGATATTTTGACATGCCCTGAAATTTGTGCATATTTCAGCTACTTATTACATAGTACTTTTGTATTCAGCTCAAACTGTGCTACAAGTATATGTAAGAAATATTGATGTACACGCATTTTTTAGAAAAAAAAAAATATTTTGAGTAGGTAGTAGGTTATGGAGAGAAAAAAAAACTGAATGGTCCTGAAAACAAGAAGTCTTGTATCCTGAAAACTACAATATTTACTTTACACCTATGTTAAAAAATAGTCTGTTTCCTCATTCAAAGAAACTATTACAATGATTTACATTTTGTAAATTGTATTGTGGGTCAGAATACTGTGTGTGTGGGAGTGACTATGTTCATGAATCAATCACAGCTGGAGAGACCTCAGTTACAACTACAATGAGATTTGATAGACGGTTTGTACTCGACCAAAGAGGACCATAGCTTTGCAAATTTGCTGTAAACATATGTAGGTTCCTGCAGGAAATATGACTGTGGAATTACTGATGAATCATTTGAGACATCTTAGAATCTATACTTTCATTTCTCAGACAACCAATTTGATTGTTTGTGCTCTCTGATCTTTGAAACACTGCAGATCTTTACAGTCACAAATGGCTACATTACACACTACATGACTGATAATCACTCCAAAAGCATAACAGGGGCACTAATGGAAGCAAAGATGTAAAATGAATATAAACATTTGTTGGATATAATTATTTTGTCAATGGCTTACTTAGTGATCCTCCTTTGTGGTCTCGTTCAAAATGGAGAGAATTTCATTTCACAGCCATCAAGAAGAACAGTGGCTTTGTTCCCAGTTGACACTGTTACTTATTTTTTTGCTTCATGATTTCTCGCCTAAGAGTTGTTTGTGTGTTAGGAGTCGCTGTGTTTGTTGTCGGCGTGATGGTGCTTTGGGAATGACCCTAATGTGGAGGGAGAAGCAAAGAGGCCATATAATCGCTGTGTCAGAATGTTTCATAAACAGCTTAGCAGAGAGATGATGCTTTTAAATATAGATGCAACATAATGAAGAAAGAAACAAAAAATAGCACTGTGAATAGGGATCTGTCTTACTGCATATATTGGTTTGGGTTCATATTGCTTTTTAACTTTTTTCAACCTTCATACGTCCTCTCCCGCAAGCAGTTTTCTATGGAAAGTTTGGCACTGCATTATTTCATGGTGAAAAAGTAAATATGTAAATGCTTTAACGCTTTCTCAAGTTTTGCAATGTTTAAATTTACTGTGACTAAATTTTGCAACAAATGAAACTGCATCTGCATACTTTACGTGATATGAGAAGTAGGTCACTGATTTTCTTTCCCTCATATTCACACAAGCTCTTATTTTTTGACCTTGCAATGGTTGAGTGAGTGTCAAAACCATGTCATAATGTACAGTTCAGTGCAGAGTGAACATCATTTGCTTTATTGTTTTTATTCTGTTATTTGTAGCCAATAGCTACATTTCCATCCACCTATTTTTAGGTAAAAAAAAATCGAAACGGCAAGATGCGGGTAAATGAAATGTAAAAGTATGCGCATAACTGAGTAGGATACTTTTTACTTGATAAGAATTGCATGCGCAGAAACTATGATGGAAACACTTAACGAACAAACTCATGGTCAGTACTGGTCATGCATTTTTTTTTTTTTTTGTTATACGAGATCATGTGATAAAGTGTTGTTTTGGTCATTCTAAAACACCTTAACAATTTTAGTATTAGTGTTATTATGACATTAATTACCTCCAAAACTGTCAAGAGCATCTGCGCTCTGTGTCTCAGGCCTTCAAACGCTGCCACACGTTAATTGCGTTTCAGAATCATTTTCTGAGTCATTTAATAAATTAAAAAAAGTTCGTGCAGCTTCTTCTACCACAGCAAATTACGTTTTTACTGTTGATATTTGGTACCAGTTAATCAGGAAGTGACGATTTTGTTCTCTTTAAGTCGTTGGATGGAAACGCTGCTTTGTTCTCAAATCTTTTATGCAATTTTCCAGTTTTGCACATTAAATTATTTTGAATTTTTGGATGGAAACGTAATTAATAGGGAGCTAATAAGGAAACATAGCATTTTAACTGTTTAATTTACAGTTCATTTACACAATGCCATTGTTGCTAAAAAGTAAAATACACTGTGCACAATTATTAGTTGTATTGTTAAGAATTAATTTTGTTATCGTACAACTACAGTGCTCTTGGTCAGTCCTAAATGTTAACAAACCCTCAAACCTGAAGTAAACCTTTAAGTAGTAAAAGTGAAATTTTGTCTTTCTTAAGAGAATATCTACATGTATGCCATTATTAGACAACAATTAGTGTGCAGAATTATTATGCAACTAAATGAAGATCAAAAATTTTCTCTTCTCATTTGTTAATTTTCACCTGTTAAAGTGAGAATAATAAACTAACTCAATTTACAAATAAACATTTCTAAAAAAAAATTTTAAATAATAATAATAATAATAAAACTCTGTGACCGATATAACCACCCTTCTTTTTAATAACAATCACAAGCCTTCCATTAACTGAGTCAGTCTGTTTCTTGATCAGGCCAGAATCAACTTTTTGTGCACCTGCAACCACAGCTCCCAGACACTGTTCAGAGAGGTGTACTGTTTACCTTGACTGTAAATTTCCTGTTTAGGAAGGGCCCAAAAGTTCTCAATAGGGTTTAAGTCAGGTGAAGAAGGGGCCATGTCATAAGTTTTTCATCTTTAAGGCCTTTAATGGCCAGCCACGCAGTGGAGTACTTTGACGCATATGATGGAGCGTTGTCTTGCTTAAAAAGTCTTCTTGAAAGATGCAGACCTTTTCCTGTACCACTGCCTGAACAAAGTATCTTCTAAAAATTGGCAGTAGGTCTGAGAATTGATTTTGAGTCCATTTTTAACCAGAAAAGGTCCAACTAGCTCATCTTTAATAATACCTGCCTATTCCAGTACCCCATCTCCACTTGCTCGTGTCTAAGTCTGTGTCTAAGTGGAGCTCTGTGTCTGTTAGTGATCCAAACACAGGCCCATCTGATCTGTCAAGAGTCACTCTCATCTCATCAGTCCACAAAACCTTTGACAAATCTGTCTTCAGATATTTCTTGACTCATTCTTGACGCTTCAACTTATGGGTCTTGTTAAGAGGTGGTCGGATTTCAGCCTTTCTCACCATGGCCATGTCTCTGAGAACTGAACACTTCGTACTTCTTGACACTCCAAGTAGGTTGCAGTTGTGGAAGATGGCAGCAGGTGTGGAAAATGTGTTCCTGGTAGCTTCATGTTTGATTCTTCTCAAATCGTTGGCGGTGAATTTGCATCTTTTCTTCTATACACGTTTCTTGCAATCCTGTTGACTCTTTGCTACAAAACATTTACTGGTTCTGTGATCCTGCCTCAATATCTTAGATATTTCAAGAAGGCTTTATCCCTGTGAAAGACTTCTCAGAATCAATTTCATATCTTTTTTGGCCCATTTTTCCTTAGGAGAAGCTGCCTAATAATTATGCGCACCCTGATATAAGGCGTTGCTCTCCTTAGGCCACACCCTCCCTTGTTACACAAATACACATCACCTAATGTGCATTACAACCAATAAGCATTCAAGTTTATACAGCTTAGAGTTAGAAAATGTGGATAAAATGATGATATGGTTAAAATAATCACTTGCCTAATAATTGTGCACACAGTGTATATCGTTTTCTACACAACAAACTAAAGGCTAAGCAGACTTTAAAGGGTTAGATAACATAAAACTACTCGCCCTCATTCTGTTCCAGTCACCTGAGAGCTTTGTTTACTTTCAGAACACATATTAAAGAGCCCCTATTATGCATTGAAAAGGGTCGTATTTTGCTTATGGGGGTCTCCAACAACAGGCTGATATGCATGCAAGGTCAAAAAGCACTATCATTGTCTTATAATGTGCATTTATTTTTACCTAATTTCCCAGCAAATTTTCCTGAGTTTGCACAAAGAACAATTGGGCGGGGCTTAAGTTACATATTGATGCCACGCTGAAATCGTTAAAGACTCATTATCATTATTTTATTTAAAGCAATTTGAGTCGACTCTTTTCTAGATGAATCAGTAGTTTTAAACACTGTGCACTTTCAGATTTAAGTCTTAGCTGGATATTTTACTTCACTCAGAGTAATGTCATTTTCAAAAACCCATAATCGGGGCTCTTTAAGATATTTTAGATGAAATTCAAGAGCTCCCTCATCTTCTATCGACAGCAATGTTTCTAAGACCAAACACATCCCATGTGACTTCAGTGCTTCAACAGTAATCCTTTAAAGTGCCAAAATCAGTAATGTGCTCTCAATAACTGTAAAAATTATTTTGCTCACTAATGTCTCCAGTATCAGATCAGGGTGCATCTTTACTATGGGTAATATGACTCTTGGGTGTTGCGCTGCTGACCTTAAAATTCCTATTCACAGGAGCATACATTCAGATTAGACCAATACACAAAGGCACAGAAGTAGTAGTAATATTCGTATATAAAGGTTGTCCATAAAGCACCAGGTTGTTTCCAGCAGTTAGCTGTAAGCTACTGTTATTCTGGTGTTGCATGAACTTGATTGGCTAATAACTGTACAAATATATTTGCACAAAGCAATCTGATTGGCTGACGTCTGTGTTGGTGCTTGAAGTGAAATTTCTGCATCAGCCATAATTCGGTTCTCCAGCTCTTAACATCACTCTATTCAAAGTGAATGAGAAGTATTAACTCTGAGACATGTGAATTGTGAATGCATCATACTGCTATTAGTAAATGCTCATGACCTGATGCAGAAGAGATATGTATGTGTGTGTGTGTGTGTATGTATATGTATATATATATATATATATATATATATATATATATATATATATATATATATATATATATATATATATATATATATATTAGTGCTGTCAAAATTTGTGCGTTAACGCATGCAATTAATTTGAAATAATTAACGCATTAAAAAATTAACACAACGCAGTTGCAGATTTTTTTTTTTACTTCCTGTTGTGGTGGACTTGTTCAACATGCAAAGAAATATGGTTAAGACCAAGAAAGCCCTTTTTGAAGGCAAGTTTCAGGATAAAACAATAATGTTGCATCACCACAAATACAAACACAAATAGGTTTTTTATGCTTTGTTTGATTTCAGTTGAACCACTGAAGTAACCACAAAAATGTTTTGACGATAATTTTGGATCCTGTTAAGGACTTTAAACCTCTCTGGACAGTTGCTGACTATAGAGGAAAAGAGAGCTCTTTTAATCTGTTTAATCCAAAACATCTTAATTTGTGTTCTGATGATGAATGAAGGTGATTAAAAAGACTCAAGGGTGAGCAATTAATAGCAGAATTAAATTTTGGGATATAAATCAGTTCATTCAGAATTCACGCTTACATCCATAGTAAGTTTCACGATAATTATTATTTCTTTAATTATTATATTACAGTCAAAATTAGAAAAATAGTTGTGTACAGTGTTGGCAGTACATACCTGTAATTATACAGCATGTAGTAGAGCTGCACAATATATCGCTTTAGTATCGATGTTGCAGTGTGTGCATTTGCAATAGTCATATCGCAAGACATGCAATGTCCAGTATCAATTATAGTTTAGCAGAAGCTACAGAATTGTATTTAATTACTGTATTTCTATAAAAAATATACGATTTATGCAAATAAATTCTTATAATTTATGTCTTGTTTCTAGTCCAAGTATCTTAATTTCAAAGTGAAAACATTATCCTACTTAACCCCCTGGCAGATAATTTTGCTTGTTTAAATTTTTTCACAAGTTGAAAACAAAACTATATTTTACTTAATTGAAGAATTTTTTGATATTTTGACTAGAAATGAGACAAAGTAAAAAATGAAATAAAATTATTGCATTGTAATTGTTCAATTTGTCTACCTGAATACTGTTAGGCTCTCCAAAAAACTGTCAAATAGAGCTATTCATGTGAAATTAAAATCATATCACAATATTTAATCGCAGAAAATATTTTAAATATCGTGCAGCTTTAGTAAATAGTGTACTCTCAAAAGAAATATATACATTTAATAATAACTACAACAAGCTATTTAAGTAAATGATCAGAAACAAATCATTTTTGATGGATTTTATTTATTTATTCATATAACTTTCAGATAATATACAGAAAACAGCCATTCCAAACACAACCACATACCTCTTACTTATTAAATAATTACATTATTTAAACACTATTTGCCCTGCACATCTGAAAAATGTCAAAATATACATACTGTTCCCAAATAATTTTTAAAAATTATATTATTTAATAATCATTTTTATATTTCCTATGTATTAAATAGTTACAATTGTGAGGCCTTGCCAAACAAAATAAGTATGCAGCTGAATGAGCTTAATTTAGGATAACAGGAACTATTTTTGTACTAAGTGTAATATAGATTATGAAGGTAAAAAAAAAAAACTGTATTTGCTCAAATTTATTGCAAGCCTAAATTCAAATCTAAAGTGGAAAAGACTGTACAGGCCATAAGGATATAAACCTTAAAAACAGTTTTAGATTTTGATCTTATATATGATCGTTATTATTATGTATTTTTATCTTGTGAGTGTATTGCTGTTGATGACTTTTAATTGTTAGAATATTTTTTATAATTATGTAAAAGTGTTGTTTATGAAATGTGGTAAACTTGATCTTTTTTTGCCATGACATAGCCATAGGAGCTGATATGGCAATAAACCCAAAATTCTCTCTTTCAACATAAGGATGCTCAAGGGTCGAGTGTGTGGAATTTCTGTAATTAAACTGCTTAACAAACAATTTTTTGTAAATAGTTGTAAATAGTTTTCAAATGAAATGAAAAATACATATTTCCAGGCCAAATATGTTGCTAAAAACAATGTTAATCATGTTTTTGTTGTTGAGCCAGCAAAAATGTTGGCAAGCACCATTGAAAATCTGCTCCTATTATTCTGACCAGGCCTGCATAAAAAAATCTTTATTGTTGAGCCCTGAGCCCTACTTGATTTGAAGATTCTCTTTTAATCAGTTCAGCCGGTCCTCAGAGGGCCTGCTGCTGTATTGTGCCTCTGCATGTGCCTGCCAATACCTCCGAATGTGGTCGCACAGATCTGAATTAAGTGTCTACACTCTCTTTTGACATTGCACACATCATTGCCAATGTCACAGTGTGTCATTAAGTTTCTTGTGTGGTTTTTGCAGTGTTGGCTCTGATTCCTCATCCTTTTCCAGAGCACCCTTCACTTCAATCAGCAATGCAGCAAGCCCGCCGGCATCATTACTGAGACTGAACAAGGCATCAAAAACAAGCACTGCGTTAATGCAAAGCCAACACAGAACATACAATTAAGCAATTTGTAAAGCAGAAAATTGCGCCTGTGATATCGAAATGTTTAATTGAGGAAATTAGGCAAATTCATTAGATTTCAAAGTCAATTTGTTGTTATAGTAACGCATGATATGAAATGTAGTCATTCATCTTAAAAGGAGGAAATACGCATAATTATATCAGTCCTGAAAGTAGAGCAGATTAAATATTTAGTTTTTGTCTATTAATTGACAATCTGCTTCGTCCTTCATATCATATCTTCAAATATCCATATTCTAGGGTTTATTTTAATATAACGGAATAAAACATGTCTGGATACGTAGAGGAATGCAGGCCTGAAATCAGCAGATACTATAGCTAATTAGATGACTGTTGCTTTAAGCTGAGTTGCTGTATGCCAGTTCGCATGTCTCCTACACAACACTGCAGAGAATTGTGGGTGCCATTGTGAACGGCTCGGTCCCTTCTCATGAATATGGTAATTAGTTCGAAGGCCACCCCTCCGATTTACCATACCCCACTTTACATTTAACTTTCACAGCCTGTCAGTGTTATCCACTCTGACTAGTTTGACCCTGTTGACGAAATGTCAGAATGCTAACGTGCAGGATCTGCCATGAGCTCAGAGCTGTGGCAAATCTCCATGTGTATTTTATGAGCACTGGGATTCACTGTGGATTTTCTGTGGATTTACCGTTGTTACGTGTCATGCTGTAACATGTTTGTGATCCCATTACAATCTGGCTTATAGATACAAGTTCAGTAGCTTTTTATGCCACCTTTAAGTCAGAGTGTGTTGTTAAAAATCTACACTGTAAAAAAATAAAAGAAAAGAGAAAAGAAAAGATATATATACACAAGTGAAAATAAAATATTTTGACAATTAAACTCAGTGATATTTTTAAAAAATTTTAGTTGTCTGACACTACACTCAGATGCCACTTTATTAGGTACATCTTTCCAACTGCTCATTGACGCTAATTTCTAATCAGCAATTCACATGGCAGCAACTCAATGTATTTAGGCATGTAGACAAGGTCAAGACGATCTGCTGCAGTTCAAACCGAGCATCAGTATTGGGGAAAAAAGGTGATTTAAGTAACTTTGAATGAGGCATGGTTGTTGGTGCCTGACGGGATGTCTGAGTATTTCAGAAACTGCTGATCTACTGGTATTTTCACGCACAACCATCTCTAGGGTTTATAGAGATTGGTTCGAAAAAGAGAAAATATTCAGTGAGCGGCAGTTCTGTGGGTGCAAATGCCTTGTTGATGCTAGAAGATGCAGAAAAGCATCTCTGAACGCACAACACATCCAACCTAGAGACAGATGGTCTACAGCAGTAGGAGACCACACCAGGTGCCACTCCTATCAGCGAAGAACAGGAAACTGCACAAAATCTCTGAGGAATATTTCCAGTACCTTGTTGAATCTATGCCACAGAGATGCATAGATTAGGTGTACCTAAAAAAGTGACAATTGAGTGTATATCAATATAAGATCAGATAATAATAAATAATAAATCTTGAAGAGAATTCATAAAATAGCACTCAAATACAGGTTCTTGTACTTTACATGACAAGCCAAATAACATTTGATATTAAGCTAATGTCATTGAATATATATTGTTTGTTTTCAACATTAAAAGTTGTCAAAAAAGAGATTCATATAAAAAGGGGGAAAATCCATGAAGTAGGCTATAAGCTGTAGGAAACTTTAAAAAAAAAAGTATTTTTTTTAACAGCGCGGTGCAATGCAAAAAATAAAATCTTGCTTTGGACATGTTATTGATAAGTTATTGTGGCTTTATCACAGTTTTTCATGGTTGATTGTTTAAAAAAATGCATTTGGCATTATTACATTATGTCACGCCTCTCTTGTTACTCCTGCTCAAAAACAGTTTATCTTCTATTTTAGTAAAGCCCTTCATTTCAAAATATGAAATGTGCTCTGATCGGTAAACCACTTCAAGCTTGTTCCAGATATGTCACACCCCTTCCCATAACCACAAGTTTCATCTGCTCAGCTGAAAATGTTAATGAGGGCATCAATTCTGTCCTATCAGTTCAGACCACGAGAATGTTAATAAACAAGAAGATCATGCAGAACCTTTTTTTCCAAGCAAAATATTAGGATATTTCAAAATGCTGTCTATTTTTTATTTAATTATTTATTTATTTATTTATTTATTTTGGTAAAGCGAAACAAATTCTAACAGCAGCACTGTAATGGTAGCTAGCTGAGCCAAACAGCTTACTCACATTGTAGAGACAACATAGGGCTTATAATTGGAAACAATAATAGAAAACCCAACAACAACCGTCATTGATCTCTTATGTTCTGGAAGCTGTTCTCTGTGAAATGAGCAGCAGCATAGATAAATGTTGTCATTTTCAGAAACAGTTAAAAATAAACTTTACTGGCTGTTTCATAAGTTAACAACAAGGGTAAAAAAAAAATAAGTTAATTTAGAGCAGTTCAATCAGACTGTGTCCTCTTTCTGCCATAGTTCTTGGTTTTGGCTTGGTCTTGGTTTTGATTCATTAATTTTCTTTCAGCTTAGTCTCTTTATTCGTCAGGGGTCGTCACAGTGCAATGAACCGTCAACTTATCCAGCATATGTTTTACACAGCGGATGCTTTTCCAGCTGCAACCCAGTACTGGGAAACGGTCTTTGTTTTCTCCTTTATTTTGTTTTATTTTTTTAACTGATGATCAAATTATAAAATAACTAGCATAGTAGGTGTTTTTTAAGCATTACAGTTTCTGTATATTGATAATAAATTGATAAATAAATTTATGATAATATGTGTTGGTTTATATACTTTTTAATTTCAGTAGGGGAGTAGTTGCATTTTAAAATGTATCCAAATAATGTGTGTGAATGTGTGTGTAGATGTTTCCCAGAGATGGGTTGCGGCTGGAAGGGCATCCGCTGCGTAAAAACTTGCTGGATAAGTTGGCGGTTCATTCCGCTGTGGCGACCCCGGATTAATAAAGGGACTAAGCCGAGAAGAAAATCAATAAATGAATAAATGAACTTTGTTGTGCTCAACAAGTAACGTTATTGATGATACAGTTACTTACTGCACTGACCATATTGCAAAGTAACACCAACTTCCACTAAATTCTTGGTTTATGCTAGAGATTGTTGTATATAATCAGCAAAAAATTTAAATGAAATATGAAAACAAGACGCTGCAGTTCCAGAAACTTGTCAGCTAAATTATGTAATGGCTAGATTTTGAGTTAAAGAGGTGCCTGATAACATAACAGTGTCTGCGCCTTGATGTACATAGATACTAGAGAGCATCTGATTGATAAAGATTTGATGAGAAACTGAAGTATGAAGTGACATGAAAAAAAAAAAAACTGTTGATCTGCAAGCTTCAGATGTTTATATAAGTTTTATATCTACTAAATGTGAATTGTGTCTCTATTTTGGAGCACACTAGCTCATAGATATCCTTAAAACTAACATACTGATACTAATACTGTATCTAAAAAAACTTAATTTTCATTTCACTGGACCATTAAAAACAGCTCTGTGAGCACTCTTTAAATGTACAACAATCATATATTTGATTTCCACACAAGAAAAAAGCTATTTAATGTAATGATAGCCATATTGTAAGAATCACTGGTGTATGTCCTTGCCATTCTTTATTTGCTGATAAACAGTTGAAGACAAAATTATTAGCCCTCCTGTGACTTGTAAGTGATGTTTAACAGAGCAAGGAAATGTCACGACATTTCCTATAATATGTTGTCCTTCTGGATAATTATCATTCCTTTTAATTTGGCCTAAAAAGAACAAACATATTTATTTAAATAGTATTCATTTTTAGGGTCAATTTTATTTACCCCCGTAAGATTCCCTAATTAACCCAACTTGCCTAGGCAAGGCAAGGCAAGGCAAGTTTATTTATATAGCACATTTCATACACAGTGGCAATTCAAAGTGCTTTACATAAACAGGAAAAAAAGACAAGTTTAGGAACATAAAATGCAGACAATAAAAATTATTAAAAAAAGATAGAAACAAATTAGATAGATTGCCTAGTTAACTACTGACACCTATGGTTTTTACTAGTTACCATGTTACCATACAATTTAATTATGTATAATTAAGTTTAAGTAAACTTTACTAGCATCATTCCTCAGATTAGTAAATATGACTCAATATGAGCAATAACTTTTACTACATTACTAAATACTTGATATACAGGGTGTTTCAAAAAATACCACAACTTTCAGGTTGATGTCACTCGAGTGTCTGGAGAGGGTCATATTCATATATAAACTTGTTTTCTACTGAAAAAAAAAACTCTAAGTACTCTTTACATTAATTAATTAGCGAAGCTTTCATCATGTTTATTTGAATAAATACAGATATTCAAAGTTGTGCTATTCTTTTTGAATCAATTTATCAATGAATTTAAGATGACAAAGTAAATGTGACTCTTTATCAGTAAGAATTACTTTTACTACATTAGTAAATAATACTGGATATAACATTCAGATGACTTAATTGACCAAAGTAAATGTGACTTGGTATCAGTAAGAATGACTTTTTCTACATTAGTAAATAGTACTTAATTCCATAAAGTAATCATAACTTTATCGCATTGAGAAGTTTGCATAATTCAATTAAGTAAACCTATAAAAATTGTTACCCAGTGATGGGTTGCAGCTGGAAGGGCATCCATACAACATATGCTGAATAAGTTGGCGGTTCATTTCGCAGTGGTGACCCCTGATTAATAAAGGGACTAAGCCAAAATAAAAATGAATGAATGAATGAAACCTAACGAATTGCTTTTTACAGTTTGGTTAAACCTTTAGTTCACCTAAAAATTAACATTTACTCACCATCAGGTGGTTCCAAGCCTTTGTTTCTTTCTTCTGGTGAACACAAAAGATATTGTGAGGAAAGCGGAAAAACTGTAACCACTGACTTTCATGTTAAGAGGAAAAGAATACGTTGGAAGTCAGTGATTAGAGGTTTCCAGCTTTATTTAAAATCTTCTTTTGTGTCTAACAGAAGAAAGAAACCCATAAAGGTTTGAAACAAGAATGAGTAAATGATGACACAATGTTCAGTTCTGTGTGAACTAACCCTTTAAATTGCAGTTGAATACTAGGATCTTGCAAAATACATAGTAAAATGTTTTGTATTGTACTGCCATTATGGCAAAGACAAAATATATTATTAAAAATTTTAAAAGTGTTAAAAATCTTCTCTCCATTAAGCAGCAATTGAGAAAGTGCTGAAAATGAGTTAACATTTCATAGTATTGCCTTACTGTACACATAGATCAGTCACATCCAACATTATTTTCTAATCAGGATATTTTAATGCTTCAGCATCTTATAATTTCTTTTCACTCTGTCTTTTCCCTTTCTATTCTATCCTCATCCTGCCCTCTTTGCTGAAATGATAGACCTCCAGGGCATCAATTCTGAATTAGCCTTTTTTTTTTTTTACTTCATAGATCGTGTTTTCATTTCCTGTTTCATTCCCCCAAACTTCCATGTGGTAAAACTCCAGGGTGAAGCCAACAATAATCGAAGATGTGTATGTGTCTGTAATGTAATGTGTTCTTGGAGTCAACACAACACAATGATGATCACTCCCTGCTGTCCAGCTGGGAAGGAAAGTCCCAGTAGCATCTCTGCTTCATCGAAAATCAATCACAAGGGCACACAGGGCCAAGCATACAGATGAGGGGCCAACACCCTTGTAAACTTTAGCCTAGGTGCACATTATAGTCATAGAAGCCCTGATAATAGTATTTTCCTATTCAGAGACCTTTTTGCATTCAGTGAATTAATATTTCTGTCTTACTTTATGGGAGCAGAAGACAAAAATGGCTTCAGTCTGAATATATACTGTATGCAGGTCATTTTGCATAACTTTGGTGTTTTTATTTTATTTTACATTGCTGAAAACCTCACAACCTCTTTGTGTTTTTTTGTATGATGTTAATTCGCGAGCTATCATGTGCCTTCCAACCTGACTCAAAGGACTGGTTACTTACATTTGGAAATTGGAAAATGAATTAGACAGCTGAAAATGGAATATTTCTAGCCCTCAAACTTCCCCCTTACTGTAAAATCAGGAATGAAAGATTTACATTGGCACCTTAAAATTAATTTGCCTGGCATGCCATCACACTGAATTAGCATATTGTAGTTTGTTTTGTGGAAATATCCCCCAATGCTTTCCTGCTCGGTGCAATACCACAATGCATTTGTTATACTTAATCTTTAATGTACCAGAAATTTGCTCATGTTTTTGACCACAATGGAATTATATATTATAATTTTTCCTGCTTTATAATTGCGTTTCCTGTATTATGATTGTTTCGATGCAGTCAATTATGCATCATTTGTTATTACTATAGCTACTAGAACAGTCTATGTATATATGTAACAAGAGCAGTGATAAAGAAGCAAGAAAATAGACATTACTATTATGTTTATTTATGTTGCTGTGGTTGGAAATTATAGTACTGTAATCTCTTTTCAAGCCCTGCTCAAGGAAATCATGGCTGGGCTCTTAGTTACAAAGCGTTGCAGACGTGATCCTTGGAAATCGCGATCATGACTAAAAATATCCAGAGCTCAGAGCACAATGTGGGAGTAAGTTATCAAGCTTTAAAATCACATGCGCTCAGAGTGTGGAGTCGGGCTAATTATTGGCAGTGACTCTGGTTACAGTTTTTCCGACGGTTCCTGCTGTGAAGTCTCTGATGTCCTCCAGTCTCATTTTCTACTGAGCACAATAACTGTTCAGAGAACTCCAGTTGCAGTGGTTAAGTCTTAGTGCGCTTCGAGGGACAGGCAGACTGCTAACATAAATGCTCATCTTGTCAGCAAAATTACTGTTGTCATCTTGATGTCGTACTGGTGCTAAAAGAGTACAATATGAGCTTGATAAAGCTTTGTGATGATACTAATGAGGCTTTTGCTTTGTGACATTTGTTTTACTGAATTACACACATCATATATGCTAGTGATTTGCATCTCAGAACTTAGGCAGATATGATACGCATCTCGATGCATAGCCAATAATACTATGCATTAAAGATGCAATCAGCTATCGATAGGACATGATCCATCCGTAATGCAGAGTACAAACTAGGCATGGGCCTTTATAAGATTCTGACAGTATGATAATCTTGGATAAAAATATCATGGTTTCAGTGTATCACGTTTTGTGATTACTGCTCTCAAATATATTCTTTTTAAAAGTCTGGGTAAAAAAACAAAACTTCTTCTCCTTTGAAAACAATATTTTAATTATTATTTTTTTAAAGATTTGTAATATTTTGGAGCTTGACTTCTGCTGTCTTCATTAGTTTTAAAAACACAGATTTCTTTACAATTTAAAACGGCATTTTGGATATATATATATATATATATATATATATATATATATATATATATATATATATATATATATATATATATATATATATATATATATATATATATATATATATATATATATATATATATTTTTTTTTTTTTTTTTTTTTTTTTTGCTGAAGATACTGTTGCCCTTAAAAAATGTAAATAAAAAATATTACACATACCTTAGGAAAGTATTACAGAAAATTTTATCGATTTTTTAAAACTTGACTTTTTCAAACTGCGGTATACCTTAAAAACAGTTATAGTCCCATGCCTAGTTCAGACTGCATGATTTTAGGCCTGATTTTGATTCACCAACAGGTACTGAGAAAGTGCAAATTAGTCGCCGACACCGGTGAGCATGGTAAATATCTGGAGCTGTCGGTGATTCAACAGCATGTTGTGTGAAGTGTGTTCTGATTGAGAATAGCATCAGCAATTACCTACAGCCAATGAGAGAGCAGCATCCACTAGTATGTGAAGATTGGGGTGTATTTTCCTCCAAAGAAATGGAGGAAAAACTAGTATAAATTTGTCAGGAGCACCTGTGTCTGTTTGACGTGTCATCTGAGCAATACCACAATCGGGGCACCCCAGTGGAATGAATCGCCAACTTATCCAGCAAGTTTTTACGCAGCGGATGCCCTTCCAGCCGCAACCCATCACTGGGAAACATCCACACACACACTCATTCACACTCATACACTACAGACAATTTAGCCTACCCTTTTCACCTATACCACATGTCTTTGGACTGTGGGGGAAACCCACGCAAAACCCGCTGCGTCGCCTGTTTTCATTTCACTTTTTACATGTGTTTGGTTGTGAGACATTAGTTTGCAGACTGAGACAAAGTTGTCTGCGATTCTTCCTATTGTAAAGTCAGTGTCAAACCTCCTGTCCCTGATCCATCTTTTAGTGTCAACACAGCAGTGACGGAAAGCTGCCCCAGATAGTCTTGCAATGTAAAAACATCTGTGACACAACTACTTTGAAAATAATGCAGTCTGAACTCAAATAACACAAAGTATTATGATCCGCATGCAATTAGATGGAATAGGAAAAAGTTTTTTTTCTTTTTTTTTTCTTTTTTTAACTTTCAGGTTAAGCTCACTTCCTCTAAAATGGACTAATAGAAATGCAACTTGTATTAGCACCGACTCTCATAGACCACTGTTATAACTGTGCAGATTTTCTATTTGGTTTTATAGCAATTTACCTTTTATAGTAAGCTGAACAAATAGCCGAACATTACAGTCTAATGCTGCGTTCACACCAGACGCGGAAGAAGAGTCAAGTGCGAGTGATTTACATGTTAAGTCAATGCAAAGATGTAAGTATATATCTTGCAGCCAGATACGCGCAAATAAGGTGGCGCCAATGTCATGATTTGTGCGAATTAAGCGGTGCGTGTTGACCAATTTCTACATTTTAACTGCTTAATACGCGTATCGCACGTTTTGAGCAAACGTCTGATGTGAACACAGCATAAAACTGATTGAAAGTATTTAAATGAAAAAAATGGTCCCACTTTATATTAAGTGTCCTTAACTACTATGTACTTGCATCAAAAAATAAATACATCGTACTTTGTTCATAATGTATTTGAGAACATTTGTGGTGCTCGTGAGTTGGGATAGGGGTAGGGTAATGGACAGGTTTGGTGGTTTGGGTAGTTTTAAGGGTGGGTTAAGGTGTAAGGGATGGTCAACAGTGTATTTACGAATGTAATTACAGAAGTTAATTACAGATGTAATTACATACAGGTATTTAATCAAGCATAAGTACACAGTAAATACATGTTTTTACACAATTAATACATTGTAACAAATTATTAATTTCTGTGTAAGTACATATTATTTAAGGACACTTAATATAAAGTGGGACCAAAAACTTTCAGTTACTCATTTGAGTGTATGACTGAGCTTATTTTTTTATTTATCCATCACACTTACTGCTACTCTACCATAAAAAAGAAAAAAAAAACATTTGTATGTAGGCACATTTAATGTCAATAACAAATATTATAATAAAAAGTATTTTGCATACTTTCTGTTTACTGTGCATGAGCAGAGCCATGCTCATTTACTTGCCCACTCTGAACACACATGGCAATCTTCGCATGATTTTTCAAACAATTACAGATGAAAAAAATACCGGTGACCTATAACCATGTTGGTTGTGCACTGAGACAGACACAGTGTCTCAAAAGCATTACATAGTACAAATAGTTTTGCTATTTGCCATGATAGATCATTTTGGTTTTCTGGTTTTCACTCAGATAATAAAAATATGTATCAACTTTTTAAACCAATGTATCATGTTATTAAATATACATTGAGGTAGAGTCCTTAAGTAGGTTTTTTTTTTTACAGACCATTTCAAATGTTTACTTTTCATTAGAGATTAATGATCATAATTATCAAGTGAACAAATCTTCAAATAGTGTTGATTTTCTTTATCAGACTACAATCGTTTTTTGACTGCAGGACATAGAAACATCCCTTCTCTAACAAAAGATCTCAGGAGCATTTGGTCTCTATAATGGGGGTTTAAGCAATGTCAGCCGCACAGGTCCAGCATGTGTGGTTTGTGACAGCTCTGAGTCTCTGGAGAAGGCCATGTGAAAGACTCTGCGGCTCAGTACATCTGGAAAAGCAGGGGGGGGGACAGGAACAGCTGGCTTGTGCTCATGAAACCTCTACGACTGCAAGCCAAAGCTGTCTATACATTGAATGTGGCTTTTTGCCAGTTTTCCAAGCTGCCACCGCAATATCACCACTACTAAATGTTCAGCTCGGTGTTCTGAGACATATGTAGAGTCTGATGTTATACACTCATCACAAAGATGAAACTGATTCCCGTATGCCATCACATAACACCTATCAGCAGCTGGACTGTGTTACTCGTCTTTGCACATCGGCTTCTTTTGCACGTTTCTGAATGAAGAGGCCATTCCTTGACATTCCCAACCTCTTTTATACACCCTGCTCTCCCACAGAGCCAGACTCCCTATTGCTATGGCGGAGAGCGAGTTCAGTCAGGCATTTCAAAGGGTTGCTCTACCCTTGGCATTTGAGATTGAATAAACCA
Organism: Danio rerio; assembly: GCF_052040795.2. NCBI lineage: Eukaryota > Metazoa > Chordata > Actinopteri > Cypriniformes > Danionidae > Danio > Danio rerio. The sequence goes on from NC_141032.1 coordinate 23,729,212, forward strand.
TAGCTTATCCATCTAAAACAGCGGGTCACTATCTCCCAAGAGCCCGACACAGAGAAGCCGACGGTTAATCTTTCACCTTCTCTGGAAGAGAATGGACGCCCACAGCCTGATGTACCTACATGATAGTGTTCTTTACTTCACGTGTCTTCGTCTGAGGGTGGACGAAACATTGCCAGGAAGCATCATGTCATCGAATGGAAGAGAAGATTTCCCAGAGGGCCACTGGCATGACATCTCGTGACCCACTTTTCACTTTTGTCCTCTACGTAACAATAGAGTAAAGTGTGAGTTATGCAGCAATTCTCAGGGTTCTGGACTCTGGTGTGCTGTTTGATTTCTTTGGCAATTGTCGGTTGGGGTTGAGCGCATTTAAACTTGTTTAGTGCCGCTCCGGTCGATAGATTTTGGCAAGGGATTGGTTTGCGAATGGGGGATTGTGGGTGGATTGATTCTTGACTAATTCACAAGACTGTTTTATCATTTCAAACACCCTTAACCCTGTGTGCACTCCCACCCAAAGGACTTGCATTGATGTTTTATTTCGCACAGAATGAAACTAGAGCTCAAAGTGCATTCTGTAGGCAGTGGAAGGTATGACAAGAAGGTTTCTGCTAAAATAGGTCAATTTAGAGCATTATTATAGTGCTTGCAAAGAGACTTTCATATTGATGTTCCTATTATGTGCTCGCAAGACAGTGATGTATTGATATTTCTCAAACATTATGATTTGAGATTTGTTCTGAAGTATTCATTTTCTGCAATTAATTCAGCTCTGTTCAAGCTTTGTTGCGAAGATAATTCCAGCCTTAGGTGTTACAGTATGTCTTACTAGAATATCAATGTTTTTATACTGATGGACAGTGACACCCTGCACCTGCTTAATTACAATATAGCGCCAGGGGTAAAGAAATATTTCACCAAAATTATAGCAGTTTGGATGTTATATAGATGAGGGACTGGTTTTATGAAAACATAAGCAGTTACAAAGTGTTTTGTTTGTCAATGATCTTTTAAAACATTTTAATAAGTATTAGAGTCTGCTCGGCTAGACTGCTCAACAGCTTCTTCCCACAGGCTGTTAGAGCCCTCAACTCTAGTCAATTTACCCCCCTCTGAAATCTCATCCATCCCCCTTTCAGTGCATTCCTGAGTAAGTCCCATACAGGCGAGTGGGCTTAACAAACCACCTGTAGAAAAGACACCCTCTCATCTGTCTACCTCTTGCACCTGGTTGCACATTTGCACTATAGACGTTTTCTAATTCACTTCATGCCTCTTGGAAACGCTGTGCATTTCAAATTGTGCTTTATACAGGTGAGTGGGCTTGACAAACCACCTGTAGAAAACCTGTAGAAACACTCTTCTGTTCACCTGACCCTTTATTTAAACTCCGTCTTACAAGGACTTAAGAAGGAAAACAATGTTTACTATAAATATACCACAATCATGTTGCACTGCTTGCTTCAACTTTAAGTAACTATTTTTGCACAATATAATACCTTAAATACCCCCTTTGCACAATATTCAACTTAAACACATCTCTTGCACAATACTGCACAACAAAAGTACTTGTATAACATGTCTTATGTTTATAGTAAAAGACTTTTTTTTTTTTTTTTAATAAATATCTCTTATGTCCAGTGTTACGTTTCTATTCATGATTAATTTATGTAGCACCGTTATCCTGTGATACTTAATGTTTCGTTCCTCTGGATTTCCACACATGTAGCAGAATGACAATAAAGCTTGACTTGACTAATAATGTAAATAACAATTTTTTATAATATCAGTAATCTAAATCAGTGGTCCTCAAACACAGTCTGAACGAGCTTTTATTCTGAAAAAAATGTTTATTTTGATAAATGATCGTATATTCTTGCATCTTATTCACTTGAGCACCCAAATTTAACCTGCAAATGAGTAAGAAACAGACGTCTTTGGAAAGTTTTTTTTTGCTAAGTCAGTTTTCTGCTTACTTATCTTAAAGATGCAAAATGAAAACATTATGTGCTGTGTGTGAGTGATAAAAGATAACAAAATCAAGTTTGTCGAGTTTTTCTTTTAGGTCATTTTGGTATGGTCTTTAAAACTGAAATGCCCTTTGACACAAATTGTACATATATATTTTATATCCTATATTGATTTGCTTCACTGTGTTTTTATGCAGTGATACTAAAATACCCTTTTTAGTTTTAGATTTGTGGCTGTGTTTAAAGATTTTATTTCAGAAAAGAACAATAAATAAGATTGTCGTTGTTAAATATGTCAGATAATAAAAAAACACTAGGTCACAAAGCATTTATTTAAGATTTATTAAAGCATAAAGGGAATGGAAAAAGAGCTTCAAAAGATCTACTTTAATAAATAAAGTACAATCAATTAATAATATACAGTTAATAAATAGTAAACTATATAACATATTTATACTTAATATAATATAATATAATATAATATAATATAATATAATATAATATAATATAATGTGTTCAAAGAAATTATCTTATGAGTAAAACGAAGCTTGTATTTGTTCTCTGCAGTAGCTTTATGGCTGTGCCAGCACATTGCAGGATCATTGATCAAGATGAGATTCATTGTCAGAGTGAGCTAGTCTACATTCATCAGTCCTGAGCCCAAATCCCAATTCATGTGTCACATGAACATCTATTGACCCAGATTATCTCCGAGCACCACGCCAACATGATTACACCCATAATTCCCTGTTATTGATCATCCATCGATCTCAGGTAATGCTACCATTAGCCCCTTTCAATTAGACATTTAGTGATTAATTTCAATAATGAAAGCAGCAGACTGTGCATTGATGTAAAGCATATTGACTGTTCTTGCTCTCTAAGGACAGTGAATCTCACTCCCATTATTTTACTTTTATTCATTCCAGCTTCTGCTTTATAGTATTCACATCACATGGCTTTGGAAAATTACAAGTGCTGCACATTTTATCCATTAAAAGATGCTTTATCTCCGAGAGATAATGTAGAGGTTTGTGACTCACATACTCTCAACAAAGAGAAAGACCCTGAGTTCAGTCTCTTCCTCACTATGGGTAAAAAGAAGCATCTCTAAAGCCCAACTGAAAATCAGATAATGACTCACAGGCAGTTGTGGCATGTGTTTTTTGCTTCTTTTTTCGTGATCAGCTGAGGCCTGAACTCGTGAACTTTTTAAAAGTTATAGACCTGAGTGGAAGTTATTTAATTATTTAATATTGTTTCATATTGAAATGTATAATGTATGTCATGATGAAGTCTAGGATATGTACTTAAAGGCTCCATTAAATTGCAGTTTTGTCCACTCGAATTAGGTTCAAGGCCAGTTTTATGCTAATCTGCCCCTAACATTGAAGACATTTATTAATATGATGTCTTTTTCTTTGAGAAAATGAAGGAAGACTTATGAATGACTTATCTGGTGTCCGGAAAATTAAATTTGCCCAACTATTTTTTTTCAAAACTTTTTCCTAAAAAATAAAAATGTTTGTGTTTAGCATATTGAAGTGGAAGTCGAATTAATTTGTGTGACATTTAATTTTCTCATACCCCAAATTAGGTACTAGTGAGGTATATGCAGACAAACTTATAGTTTTCAGTCAGCCAGCCCAAACACTTCTGGTAAACTGTTAAGTCACTACGAAATTGGCACATTTAAGATTTGATTTCTTTAAACATTAGTGATCGCCACTGCCTGATTTACAAACTATAAAAATTGGGTCTTAGAGCGGACAAGAAGCTCTGCATAAAATTAAATTTTTCCATGACATGTCTTAAGATGAAAATTTATTCTACCTCAGCGTTTCTGTGCTATTCTGCTACTACTGACTTCACTTGCGTTTACAGTCTTTCATCTCGTTTTATGCTAAATAAATGCTCAAGTCTATTTAACTGATTGCATTTTATTACAACATTAATGCGTTAAAAGTAACTTTATGATACTAGTTAAAACACTAGTTGTGCATAATACGTGGACAATTATTTAAATGTTTACAAACAATGTTTCTTAAAGAAAAATAGGACGCTTGGAGGTTTCATCTTCAAGTGTGCATAAAATAATTAAAAGATTCAAGAAATCTTGAGGAATTTCAGTGTGTAAAGGACAAGCTGAACAACCATGATCCTCGATCCCTCAGGTGGCATTCCATCAAGAATCCTCATTTATCTATAAGTGATATCTCCACATGGGACTATTTTAGCAAACCTTTGTATCATATTACACCAAAAGTATCATATTACATAGTTACATCCACAAATGCCAGTTAAAAATGTACTGTGCCAAAAGGAAGCCATATGTTAACAGTGTCAAGAAGAGCCATCGACTTTCCTGGCCTCAGAGGCATCTGGAATGGGCTATCACACAATGGAAATGTGTACTGTGGTCAGATGAATCAGATTTTGGGAGAAATGGACACAGCGTGCTTTGGACTAAAGAAGAAAAGGACCACCCAGACCTTTACCAGCAACAAGTCCAAACGCCAAGGTCTATCATGGTATGGGGGTTGTGTCAGTGCCCTTGGCAAAGGTAACTTGCACTTCTGTGATGGCACCATTAATGCTGAAAAGTACATAGAGATTTTGGAGCACAATAAGCTGCCTTCTTTTCCAGGAACACCCATGAATATTAACCAAGACAATGAAATACTGCATTTTACACACATTACAAAGTCCTGGCTGTGGAGGAGGAGGATACAGGTACTTGACTGGCCTATCTGCAGTCCCGACAAGACTTTAATAGAGAAAGTGGTACGTTTTTAAGCACAAAATGTGATGATGAAGACCCCTTGCTGTTGCCCAACTTAAGACTTTTTTGCTGGAAAAATAGGACAAAATTAGACCTGAAACATCCCGTGGTGTCTTCGGTCCCTAAACCTCTTTTAAGTGTTGTGAAAAGGAAAGGCAACATTACAAAGTGGTAAATGCTTTACCATTCTAACTTTTTTTTTTTTTTTATGTGTTGCAATAAGCAAAATTAGAATACTTTTTATTTTGAAGAAAAAAAATATTATTTGGGGTTGTGCAACCCTTTGGTTATATCTTTAACAAAGGTGAGAAAGTTGTGGTTAGCAAGTATCAAGGGTTTTAAGGCTTTAATTTAATGTAGGATTTGTCCACTTGTCTGGTTTTGTTGAGTTACCTGCCTTGCTTACTTGACATTTTTACATGCATGCATTTAATTACTCTCACCGTCAGTCATCCCATTAGGTGTATCATCTGGCAGATTAAAGATGTATTTTGATAGTTTTTGCTAGCATGGAAAATAGAGGAAATGTTAGTGGCTCAAAGAGTGCTGGGTTTTGTTGTGTTTCTGTGCTGAATTCCCTGCAGATGCGCTACTCTCTCCCACTCAAAACAGCCCCCGATACACAGTGCTGCCTTAAAAAAAGACCCCCGGGCCAAGAATGGCAGTTCCTTGAAGAATGAACTCATCTGAACAGCAAGGCAAATAAATAAATCAAATGTTAAAAAATGCAGACAAAGACTACAGGCGCAGCAGAAAAAAAAAAAACTCCTCACTGTTTCTAATTTCATAGTATGTAACAGTGCCCTGTGTGTGTTATGGAGAATACATATCTTGTGACTGTTGTTTTTTTTTTTTTTTTTTCTTCTGAAAGTTGACAGTTGTTGTTTTACTGAATCTCTTCCAAACATCTGTTCTTTGGGATTCAGAGTGCAGTGAGAGTTTTGACAGAGCCTTGTCTGAGCGAGAAATATGGCTGTGAAAAACACACTTTAAATCTAACCACACCTGTCCAACTGAGTGTATGTTTGGGAAATGGCATCTGTTCAATCTCTATATGAAAGCACAGTCAGCGACTGCGCCACTTAGCATTGGTTATTTACCCACTGACGTCCCCTCAAGTGTTACCTGTGCGTTGTTTATTCATGCGGTGACAGTGAATTCACGGGGGAAGTCTGAGCGCTGCTTTACCAGAACAGCAAAAGCTTTAGGCTACATCCTCATCCCATCCCGCGCTCCCCTCCCAGCCGCACACAGTAACTCATAACTGTAAACGTCCCGGTGAAAATGTGTTCCTGCCGTCCCAGCTCACCGTGATATGTGGCAAGACATCGGTTTTACAGCTCACCTCTGCTCCTGCATCTTAATGACTGGCTTCGCTGTCAACATCCAGGCCAGGCTTCCGCTTTCAGCTTGTCCGAGTCCCGTGAACTGCTCCTCTGCTCTTTAATTGAATGTTCCGCCCCTCTCCTCCCCCTCTGGCTCTCTTTGGCTGCCAGCGAGCCAAGGGTGTGTTTAAGTGATAATTTGTCAACGGCGGTGGGGTGGCGTCCGGTTGGCTGTGTTGGCATTGGTGCGACGGGCACACAGCAGGAACAGATGGAGTTCAGATGTGGCTTCTTAATCGTGTGCATAAACACTGCCATTGTCGCTGTCTGAGGAAAACTCATGAAGCTGCATTTGCCTAATTTGGATCTTGGGTACACATTTACAGTAGCTTTTTTTTCATGGGTATTTTTAATACATTTACCTCATTTCACGCTTTTGGGAATTGCTAATATACTTCAACACTTTCAGTAACCCCTTTCACACAGTGATATCGGTAAATATGCGGAAAGTTACTGGAACATCTTTGCCGGTAAATTAAAGAAAAGCGCTGTTCACCCAAGCAGGGATGCTTAGAAAATGGTCCGGAAAAGAGCATTTGCGCATTCATTCTAAAATACCGGTAAATTCTGACATCATTATTCAGAAATGGCCTTTAACCTCTGCTTTTGTATTTGTAAATATAATAGGGGTCAGGCTTTTGTTGATGGTTTGACTTTTTTTTTTTTTGAGCTTTAGCATTCATGCGGCTGCTTTGTTCCAGAGACATACAAAGGTAAAAGCGCTAACCACAGCTAAATGTTCAAACATTTGATTACATTACAAATTCTGTGGATGGATAATTATTGTGAATATCTTCAATGTAAACATATAGAGGAACACTTTCACATGTCGAGATGTACTTATGTTTGTGTGCTAACACTCACTGGAGTACTCCTGAGGATGCAGCTGAACGCAGTGCTTGCTGGTAAACTCACAGTGGTTTATCATAAGCATTTTATCAACTATCTTTTCCACAGTTGACATTAATAATGAACATGGAAACATTATCTGACCAACAACTAGCAGCTAAATGTGTCTATAAAGTATCCGAAGGCTTTCATTGTCATAAACAGCGTGTATGTGAATTCGTCTGAATGTTTTGAATGGCTGGAGCAGACTTGTCACATGAGCATGTTCTTAACGTGAATGTAGGGCTGGGCTGATAAATGGTATTATATTGAATCGCGATAAAATGTATGTCAATAACAATGATAAGCTCTGGACTTTTTTTTAAAATACATTATGCCATTTAATGGACCCTCTTAATTTTGTGGCTTCGGGCATTATTGGGGTACTCTTAAATCTGGAAGCATTAACAACTTATATTGAAATATATATTGTTATTGTTCAATATGAAAAATAACTATTAAGATTGCATTTTTGCCATATCGCCCAGCTCTACATTTCTATCCTCAAAGTAAAAAAGTTCAATAATAACAATAATTATAATAATACATATAGAAATTTATGATTTTAATAAACTATTGAATGTATGTATTTATTGAATTAAATGTTGAATAAAATAAACATTTCCGGAGAAATCTGTATGTGTAAAAGGTGCATGAAGCTCATGCTCATAAATCATTATAAACAGTTATAATACATTATGATTAAGCTTAACAATTCTGTAAATGTATCTATACAAAGACAGTATCTATACAAAGACACAACAAACCCTATTATGTATTATAATGTCTGAGATAAATTTTCATTCTGCTTTCACTTTCTACCATCATGATGCTTTCTTTAAATGGTTAGCAACTATATTATGACTCACAATAAGTATTTATAAGGTAACAGGTTTCTCATCCATAACATAAAACTATCAGACAGAACAAAAAATGTGGTCTACTTATAACCATAACATACTAAACATAGCAGACTGCATTTTTATAAATACAATCTTGACTGTCTAATTAATACTTTTAAATATAGTATAATATATTATTTTATCTACTTTCTGTATTACTGTATGTGCATATTGAAAAATGAAATGCATCACTTGGTATTAATATAACTGCCATCACAATATATTATAGGCAGGGGTGTACAGCTTTTTTTGGTCTTGTTCTCAAAGTAGTACTTGGACCCTTTTTGGTCCTCATACAGTTGATGAATGAATATCATCCTATTGGTATAGTCTATAAACCACTGTTGTGTATATACTATGTCCATGTGTGTAAAATTAATGTTGATTTTATTTGTTTGTTTTTATTTATTCCTCACACACTAATTTACTAATATTCAATTTGAAAGTGTTATGTATTTATTTATTTTTTTTTACTGTCACAATCCATTAACAAAAAAAGAAAAAAAATGTTTCATTCAATTAAAGCATTTCTATATGTATTATTATTATTATTATTATTGAATTTTGCATTTAATGTCTGTTTTGTGTCTATGCGGTTTATACATTTTAGATGAAGGGTTGTTTTAAGGACACCAGCTCACAAAGAACACCCCTTACTGTGGTAAATGAGTCCAGAGAGGGCTTTTGCTTTATTAAAGCACCACCACATTCCCTCTCATCTCCAGTCTGCTCTGCCTCTGAGCCTCAGATTGTCAGAATTCCAGAAAATACACTTAGAAATGATTCTGTCATAGAGGGTTCACATCATCACCAAAAAAATATTACCAGACCCTGAAACAGTTCACACAATGCCTCCATCTGCTCCTCTGAGACACAAGCCAGCAGTTGTTTTTCCAGCATAGTTTTTAGTTAATTGTATACTTGGTTTTCATTGCACCTTCCCGTTCGCAAACTTTACATACTTTATTTCTCAATTTGAGCTTAATGTGGATGTCTTGATCTAGTTTACCATTATTATCAAATCAAACTTGACATCTAAGAGCATAAGATATCATCCTCAGGGAAATTTATTTTATATGCTTCAATACACTCCCTGACAAAAGTCTTGTCGCCTATACAAGTTTGAGGAAAGAATAATAACTTCTAGTTGATTATTTGGTATCTGAAGTGACTAAAAAGGCCTCTAGATTATGCTTATTATAACAGAATAAAATATGATCAATATGATCATTGATTTTAACTTACTGTAATTAAGACTGTGAGGTATGCCTTTCCTTAGACCAAAGTCTTGTCACTTAACAGAAATAGTATACATGGTGCAATGGAAAAGGGAATTAATATTGAGTATGACTCCCATGAGCCTGGAGGACTGCATCCATACATCTCTGCAATTTCTCAAATAACTTATCAATAAAGTGATCTGCAATGGCAAAGAAGGTGTTCTTGCAGGACTTCCAGAGTTTATCAAGATTCTTTGGATTCTTCTTCAATGCCTCCTCAATAATCCTATCCCAGACATGCTCAATAATGTTTATGTCTGCTGCTGACTGGTCTGGCCAATACTGAAGCACCTTCACCTTCTTTGCTATCAGGAACTTTGATGTGCTGGCTAAAGTATATCTGAAATTGATGAGAGTGTCCAAGGTCGCTCTGGCTCCCCTGGCAACAACACTGTCTATCTTCAGCTCCGGCGGTGAGAGCGTCAAACTTCGTTACATTGATCTCGTCTTTAAAGGGGCAGCTGCAGCATATCAGTTACATTCCTACATAAAGCATGCTTTATAGCGTGAAAATGTAGTGCATTTATTGTCAAATTCATTTAACAATGGATGATCAAGTTGCATGTGGTGTGGCTTTGCTCTACCTAATTATCCAGTGTGTCTATACTGTATGTCTGAAATATCCTGAAGCAGCAAAACTGTTTTGTTCTGTCACATGAGATTCCTGCTTTTTCATTCATTCATTCATTCATTTTCTTGTCGGCTTAGTCCCTTTATTTATCTGGGGTCGCCACAGCGGAATGCAGCAAGTTTTTACGAGTCGGATGCCCTTTCAGCCGCAACCCATCTCTGGGAAACATCCACACACACACATTTACACACACATACACTACGGACAATTTAGCCTACCCAATTCACCTGTACCACATGTCTTTGGACTGTGGGGGAAACCGGAGCACCCGGAGGAAACCCATGCGAAGGCAGGGAGAACATGCAAAGTCCACACAGAAACACCAACTGACCCGAGGTTCGAACCAGCGACCCAGTGACCTTCTTGCTGTGAGGCGAACGTGCTACCCACTGCACCACTGCCTCGCCCATTCCTGCTTTTTTTTAAAGATAAATATGTATAACATTAATGCACATCAGTGACTCGGCAGTAACTTTTTTTAATGTATTTTCCTGTAAGAAAACATTGTAAATCATTGAAAATCTGGCCACCGCAATAATCAAACCCTTGGAAACAACTGTGGTCGGAACCAAAGTTCACAGGTCTGTGTTCTCTGAACTCCACTCAAGCGGTTGACTTCTTCATTCTGATTGCTTGCCGCCGAACCACGTTATAGCTCATTACCATAAAGTTGACTTGATTTCAACTCTCCTGAACGCCCTCGCCCGCATGACGCACTGTGCTGCTCCTCGTCCCTTATCGCCACCGGCTCTCATTGAAAACGAATGACTTCCAGCTACTTTGACGCTCTCGCCGCTTTCGATGTGAACATTTGGTAAGAAGGAGCTCTATCCTGCTGAAGATTTTGTCTTCTCATGTGATTTGTAATGTAATGGGCAACACAAATGTAGACTGTTGATGTTGCCATCGACTCTGCAGATCTCTTGCACACCCCCATACTAAATGTATCCCCAAACTATGAATTTTTCCTTCACCAAACTTGACTGATTTCTGTGAGAAGCTTGGGTCCATGCGGTTTCCATTACGTCTTCTGCAGTTTTTGTGATGATTGGGATGCAGGTCAACAGATGATTCAAGGAAAAACAAAACTACCTTCTGCCTCTTCTCCAAATGATGAACTAGAAGTCAAGTTATTATTTGTTTTTTTTTTTCTTACAACTGGGATCTGGAACAAGACTTTGGTCAGGTAGTGTATATGGATGCCTAATTGCAACACTCATTGAACATAGGTTAACACAATGCATAATAGTTGTACTCATATGTATGGATAGTAAACATGTACCTTGAATTTTCTTCCTTTTTATTTGGTGACTAACCTGCATGACAACAGTGTGGAAAGTGAACCCTGAATCTGGGACACCTGGATTTGAGTCATTTACTGAGTCAGCAGCTTCAGATCAGCCACTAGACCTTCATGGCCCTTATTTGTCTCTGTTTCCCTCTCTTCTCTTCCTCTTCTGAAGGGTCTCATTATGAAACTCTTTGAACCGACTGTGGAACAAAAGCAGCAGTCACTGCAGAGGCACAAGCTGTAGGGAGATTTGTGAATGTGCTTTTTTACTCGTTTTAATAAATATGAAATTGTGAACAAAGAGAACTTACAGGAAAGCAGATATTTAAAGAATGCATGGATTTGTAACTATAGGTTTAAAAGGACAGTTTGACCGGCCTTTAACTAATTCATGAGTTATGTTCTGGCAAGCTACACTGCCCAAAAGCTAATGTTTATAGTTTAGTTTCTCTAAGGTATTATTATCTATCTAACGTCTTAATATGTTAATATTTCTCTATTGATCAAAGAACCATGTATGGCAAATTCATGCACATCGATTACAACGTATATTTTATTTCTAAAAGTTCAGATGTTTTTTTTTTTTTTTTTCCTCAATGAGGATTTCATTGGGTGCCCTGTAAATAGTTAATGACTTCTTATTTAATATAGCCAATTTCTTAATCAGCATTCTATATATTTTAGATTTAGTTTACAAACCTTTAACTAAAAATTATCTTTCTGCTATTGATATAGTGTTTGACTATAGTCCTCCCAAATCAGGGAGGGACAAAATCATTGCTTCAAATTTCAAAGAACTTAAGATCACACACAAAATGGAACATGCAAAAGCTGCATTGGTTAATCATCAGCACTTTGTGGCCTAAACCAGGGGTTTTCAAACTGGGGTCCGCGGCCCCCTGGGGGGCCGCAAAGAAATTTTAGATCAATGAGCCCACATGGATGAATTTTGTGTCCCGCATCATTCTAAAGGTTAATATATTTTTATTATAATTTGAGCTCAAAAGTACCGCAAAAATGAAGCTTTATACTTATGTCATTTAAATGCAGTTGACACTTTCGTGACACAGGAAAAGAAGTGCAGTGGCCCGCCTCCGTGGACGGGGACTTTTATTGAATAAGCGCTTCTGGCCAGGCGCTTCCTGACTGTGATTTTTGGCGCTTGTCTGCTGCACCTGACGGCGTTTACCTTACACTTACGCTTACCTCTTTTACGCTAAACAACTAAATGAATGCTCAGGTTTGACTGACTATATTTCAGTTAAAATACATGATCAATAAGAACATTATCGGTGGCTGAAAGCACTTCTCTGTATATGGCTTGCGTTCCTAAGTAACCGATCAGCTGGGTGCTGCGGAGTGCGCGCCTCTCTGCGCAGGCTTCACTTATAGGGAACAAATAGCATTTTAAAGACACGGCACAACATTGCACCTCGTCCACATCGCGACAGGCTTTTACACTTTGCATTGTACAAATATCAGACTTTGCAGCATGGCAAACAAACATATTAAAATTGTAAAGCAAAAAGTGCTGCAATAACAATGAATGGAGCTGTCATCACATCAGCGAGTGCTCAGAGCTTCACTCCTGTTACACTAATGACAGCTGGATGAGCTCTGCAGTGGACCTCTTACTCACATTGGTTCATAACTGGATGATTAAAAAAACTAAATTGTATACACACTGAGTAAAACCACTATAGCCATTAAAATTATAATGTATCTGTTTGTGTTATGTTATAGGGCTAATAATTATTAAATATTAAAATGTATTAGTGCTCTGTATTTAATGGAGCTCAACATACCTGATCAAATTTTAATACTCTGAATATAAATGGATTTTTGTTCCACTTTTTCCCATATTTGTTTGTGTAACTACTTTAAATGTAATGTTCAGTATTATTATTAATAGAACAAACTGGTATGGACATTTTAAAGTCAGCAAAGCTTCTAAAATTAAGCAAAGTAAAACTTGTGGCTCTTTGAACTTGAATACCCAATTCTAGATTGCATTTAAGAAATTATTTTTTATCAGTGTAATTCAGGATTGTCGACCTGAGTAAATTATGATGTGCACAAAAAAAAAAGGAATAAAAATGAACAAAACACACTGAACCACTACAGCCTTCATTGTAGTATTGCTAGTTACAACAGTACAGTTAACTGTTAACAGGCTGATGAATGACAAAACTCTTTAAAACTTTAAAGCTTTAAATCTTTAGATACATTTAGACTCTCAGCTGTAAGGGTAAATACAGAAGAGTCTAGCTGTGCATAGGCTGAAAAAAAGCATAAAAATGGCATAAAAACTGTGTAAAGTGACGACTTGTACACAAAATATGGCTTGATGGAATCCAGTGAGAACAGACCACAATGAGTACTGCGCATTAAGATTTGATCAATAGATTGAAGCACTAAAACCATGTCAACTCAACTAACATCTTACAAAAATTAATCCAGATAATGAATAATATAAATTTATTACATAATATATAATAATATAAATGTATTGAATAATACAATTTAAAAAAAAAAAATTAAGTACAGTTGTTAATTTGAGGGGGTGGCGTCAATTTTATTTTTGGGGGGGTCCCCAAAAGAATTCGCCCTACACAAAGGGGTCCTCAGCTGAAAAAGTTTGAAAACCCCTGGCCTAAACAATTTGCTAGACTAACAATATTTGACATTTTCTCAGCTAAAATAAAATGTAGCATCTTGATGCTAAGTGATTACAATATGTCTGCTTCATCAACAGCTTCTCAAGTTCAATTACACAATTACCAAAATGCAGTTACTAATTTGCTTTTATTGTGTGAATAATCATTTGCATTCAAAGACGCAGCTCAAAGAGTGATTTAAGGAATTCAGCTATATTGGTTGCATTGTATGTTTAATTCAGAAGAACTGTCTGATCATAAAAGTAATTTTGGCAGTGATGGCAATAATGACATAAATAAAGATGTTGCTAACAGATTTACTTGTTTCAGTAACAAGTAATCAAATAAAAACTGTTTCCTGTTACAACAATGTTACTGACATTAAAATGTGGCAGTGCATAAGTAATATATAATTTGCAATTGAGCTCCTTCTTCAGACTCTGTCAGCCTTTTCTGGTGTGTTTGAGTGTGGCACATAACTGATGATGATTGGTGTGCGTGTGTGTTTGTAGGGCTTGGACAACCGCATAACTGATGATGATTGGCTAAAAACGTAGGTGACAGTTTTAAAGGGGTGGACGAGGCACTGCATTAGAGCAACTAAAACTTTAGAAGTGTTCTGATGTGCAGAAATAATGAATAGTGGCAAAACAATCAATCATGTCAGTATATTTTGATGAAGTACTTTACAATCACAATACCATATCGTCACCTTGCTGTGAATGAAGGTGGGCTTTGACCATATGACGTCAGTGAGATAAATCATAGAGCGTGATCACTGTGGATACAAAAGCAATTTGCTATAGTTATACCAATATTAAAACATGAATGATCTTTAGATCTTTAGTTGTTAAAAAAAAAAAGAAACCCACTGGAAAGTAGTGTATCTTATGTAATTGCCAAATTCTGTTTAAAGTGTGGAAAAATGTCAATGTTATTTTTATATATGTTTATAAATCTAAAAATAGTACTCTAATGACACTCTAAAAACAATACTGTAATATTTATACTCCATTTGTGTTACATTTCTTAAGGAGCATCACTTATTTTTAGACATGTTTTATCCAGTTTTGATAAATATTGCATTTAATAGGTGTCTCTCAAATTGTCCCACTGCAACACTAATAAAGTATAGAATATATATATATACATACATACATACATACATATATGTATATACACATTTTATAAATTTATTTATTTATTTATTTTAGTCCTGTCAAAATTTAGACCAAGAAAGGACTTTTAGAAGGAAAGTTTCAGTATAAAGCAATCACATCATGTTGGTTTTGACGACGGCTTGCCTTTTTCAACTGTTGCATAACGCCGCATCACCAGGCTGTTGCTTTATTGGAACTTGATAGTGCATGCCAAATGGTAACCTAAATTCGCTGTTTACATGGTCGACTCTTAATCAGAGTATTATCTCAATCATATTCAAATCAGAGTATTTGTGTCCATGTAAATGTACTCAGTAAAAAAGATGTCGCGAGATGTCAAAGACAGCATTCCTCTGCCTTTAAGTTGATACGATAAGCCCTCAAATGTTTCATTAAGTTGACATGTCCCCCCCCTACACATAACTTTTGTAAAGTGTCTGCTTCACATTGTTGTGTCAGAATCCTTGTAAATATAGCCATACTTTAGAACGCTTTAAGCAAATTTGATGAACGTGGTCATACGTTTTGATGAATCTGAAGAGAGTCGCTCACCGGTTGCGCTGTACAGTGTGTGTGTGTGCGTGCGTGTGTGTGTGCGTGCGTCCGTTGCTTGCTTGTGAGAGACTGTTCTCACTCTCCGGTTACATAATTCAAAATAAAAGGTCCACATTGTCCCCCGATAATGTCAACAGACTGTACTGTCTTAGCAACTGGCTGAATGTAAAGGAGGACTAAGCAAAATTGTTTTAACTTTATAACTAACTCTCAATAATAAAACTTTACAATAAGTGCAATTGTTTAAATACAATACTTAATTATTATAATTTTCCAATTTCCTTATTTGCCTGTATTTTGACTTTTTTTTTTTTTTTGCTGTCCGTTTAGAATCCCAACATGAAAATCATTTTTGTTTGTTATTGTCATTAATTGTTTTGAAATTCAAATAGCACTAACACAGCCTGTGTTTTTATTTCTGTAATAAATATGACTTTCAAGCCAACAGTTTGAGGATCTTGAAGGTTTATTGCGGTATGTTGTTTACATGAAGAAATCTGTTACAAGTTGAACAAAAATTCTGATAAACAATCATGTTTTGAATTTAAATAGTTTCTTTGTCTTGAGTTTACATAAATTTTACATTTGAATAGCCATAATTATAAGTTTCAGTCTTTTAATTGTGATTAATCGTGATTAATTGCAAAAAAAAGTGTAATTAATTAGTTAATTTTTTAATCGATCGACAGCACTAATTTATTTATTTTTTTTTATAATAATTCAATTTAGTGTCCTTTTCATTTAACATTCCGCTTGAAGATTTTGCTTTCCCTGGTTATTAGTTACTTTTAGAATGATGTAATTCAGTTTTTGTGTGAAGTAACTATAACTATTACTTTAAATACTATGGCCAACACTGGTAATTGATAGCGAATTTGACTACACTCCTTAAGTGTTTGTTTTGCATGCAGCATGTTCGTTTTTTTTTTTGTTTTTTTCTGTTTTTTTTTTTCCTTTTTTCTGGGTCAACTAGTATAAAAGATACAGTTATGACTGAGTTAAGATGTGTAAATACTGGGCATATACGTTTTCAGTAAAATGAACTGCAAAGGTATGATTGATGTTAGCGTGTATCATTTCATAAAGTATCACACTGCCATTTTAACCTTGGTCTGCACAAAAAAAGCCATGTGTTCAAGGTCTACACTTCCACACAAACTCTGATGTGTTTCAACTGAAATATAAATTCAAGACAGACTAAAGACATCTAAACAAGCCAAAAACAGCAGGGTGTCATGAGATCCCTACAAAGTAGAGCTGTTAGAGCTCCACTCACATTTGAAAAGAGTGTCCTTAAAGTGGAGGAATTCCTAGTGCTGTTTTGACTTTTACATTTTATAAGCTCTTTCTCAACTGATAAATACCATCACATGTTTGCATACAATAAGCCTGATCAGCTCACATTGCATATTATAGATGTTCTGTCACAAAATGTTTAACAAACAATAAAAGTCATCATTGTTTGTTTATTTTTTATTTATATGTTTATGGTTGGTCCTAATTGTAGTGAACAAAATGTTGTTTTTTTTTTTGTTTTTGTTTTTTTGGTCCAAACGAAAAGAACTAAACTACCACAGGATTCATCGCTAAGGATTTTTTCTACTGGCCAGTCGGGCCAGTGGTTCAGATGCCAAAATTTTTACTGGTTCCACCAAAAAAAGTTATAAAGTTAATAGCTATTTCTTAGCCACGTATTGTAAATAATGTATCAAAAATTACATCTGTGAATTTATAATTTCAATAGTAAAAAAAAATTATAAATGTATTTTAATGTATTAATAAATTTAAAGTGTTATGGAAACAGCAGTATTAAAAATGTGCAGTTATTTTATTGGAGTTCTAAATGATTTAACAAAAGGTGGCTGCTTTGCCAAACTGACAGCAAGCTGTACAAAACCTCGCATCATTTTTTTATTGTTTTACCCACATAAATCTCTGCTTCCAAGACGTTGGCCTCATAATTTGATGTTGCTGCTGTGTTGCTGTGTTTTTACTGTAGTGCCTGTTTCCAGTTTACGGACAAAAATAACATGCTCACAACATCCAATCAGATAAGAGGAATCAACAAGAAATATGGAGTTTATGATATCATAGAGAAGATAGCATTTAAAGGCAGGAGCACTTGCCTGATCAGACCAGTAACGATCCTGTCTACTGTCCCAAACGTCTCTCATGATGGCCCCAGGCCATCGGGTAGTCCCTATTGTTAAGCCCTGTACCGGCTTGATTCTTAATTAAAATAATAAAAAAAAAAGTGTTGTTGCAAACAATTCAGGCACTCGACAACAATTTAGCTTCAGACTCTTTTAGTGGTTTTCTACTTAGGCCACATCTAGTAAAAGTTGTAAGTAGAAAACCTATATCTGGCAGTTAGCTTATAAGCAAGTTGATGGTTAGCTAATATAAACGGTGGAAAAGAGAGCAATCAAAAAAGTAAATGGTTGAGCAGATACGCCTGACTTAAAATGTTGGGACAATTAAAGAATCGGTTTAAAATGGTGGGTACATGTGTCTGATGAATCAGTGCAGCTAGCAGATCCTTTTAAAGTTACATGTAATTGTGCTGATTTTTTTCTTTGCAAATTTGCAGTGGTGTTGCTGGGACTTCTGGCTATGTAATCCATCTCTTATCAGTGTGTTACCAATTAAAACTAGGCACATTGGCATTACTGACCATTTTGAGAAACTGGATCAATTCTAAATTGAACTGAGTCTCAGTGGTCAGTTTGCATTTATGTGTAGGGATGCATTGGCAAAAAACTGCTAACTGCTTTTAGCTTGCTGAGATTTGAAAGCTGAGATCTCTAAGGTGGAATTAAATTGAGGCGAGACAGAAAAGCATGTCTCTGTGAATGTATGGTGTTATTACAATGAGCGGAACATGTTTAGCAGATTGCAGATATCTTCATCTGTGTCTCATTCGGCTCTCTAGTTCCCCAAGATGTCAATCAGTCCATTGTAAATGATTTAGAGACACTCAAGAACCACAATTACTTTTATTAATATATTTCAGTAGGCCTGCATGATTAATCGGTTTTAAACCGAAATCGCGATTTGAAAATGTGTAATTTTCAAACTGCAAAAGCTGTGATTATTTAGATTATTAATATGGCAAGGAAGGTGAGCACGAGAAATAAAAATAATACAACAAACCTTACTTAACAAGCAGGCATCTGTTACAGCAGAACCCATGAGTCCGTATATCACTGCCACGGAGAAAATGAAAGCTGTGAACTCCATATCTCCTCTGCTTTGCCCCTCTCTCTCTCTCTCTCTCTCTCTCTCTCTCTCTCTCTCTCTCTCTCTCTCTCTCTCTCTCTCTCTCTCTCTCTCTCTCTCTCTCTCTCTCTCTCTCTCTCTCTCTCTCTCTCTCTCTCTCTCTCTCTCTCTCTCTCTTTCTCTCTCTTAGGTGTTTAAGAACTTGTTAGACAACACTCAAGAGCAAGCAAGATAATATTTACATTTATTTATTCTCTATAAATGCTCATGTTATTCCCTTCATGTACCTGAATTTTGTTTATACATTGAAAAGAGTGTTTTCTTAAGTAGGTCAAATTAAAGATTCAGATCATATATCTGACTGCTGTATTAAAGGACAAAATTGTATTACAAATAATATATAAATATTTGTAAATGATACATTTTAATACAAGAATTCTTGCTGTTGAGTAAAATCTAAAATTGTGTATGAAAATCATTGTCAATGCACTGTCAATGCCATGAAATCAATATTAAAAATAGAACAATCGAAATGTAAAGGTTATATATATATATATATATATATATATATATATATATATATATATATATTAGGTTTTATATATAATTAATTTAATTTAATTTAAATACTGTAGTTTTTTTTTTTATTATTTTGTCATGACAACTGACATCTTTATTGGAAAAAAATATTAAATAAATAGGAGCATAGTACAGCTTACTTTGGTTTGGAATTATGCCTGGTCTTTCTTTGGTGCTGTTAGAACCACCACATCAAACCTGCAGCTCTTTTATGATATTATAGTAAATCATATTTTGAATCTTAAATTGCAATTTTGATCAGATAAATCGCAATTTTTTTTCTCCAAATCGTGCAGCCCTATACTGCAGATCATGCTAGAATTACATAAAAACTATGAAGATTTAGAATCATTTATTAAGAACTGAGTGTTTCTATGACTGATATAATCCTAAACATCAACAAGTGCACTGCTAAACTGCAATACCGTTTTTTTGTTTTTTTCTTTGGGTCTGTTTTACAAAATGTAAAAGTACAAATGGATTTAAACATATAATATGTCAAAGATGCCAAACGGATAACATATGTCTCATGTAAAAAAGAGATGTGTAAAAAAAGAAATTAGTTTAACTAATAGACGAATGAAGTATGTGGTAATGGGGTGTGAAAATAATAAGCTTGTGCTTCATTCCACTGCATTTTCGACTATGTTGAAATAAATTTTTGTTAATTATATTTCATGTATGATATTTTTGATTAAAAATAAATAAATCAAATCAAATCAAACTATATCAGTCTGATACAAACCCCTTATTTTTACAAGCACTCTTTTATAGTTTTTTTATGATTATTGTTCTTATAAAGCTGGCTTTTTATAAAGAAGTTTTACTTCTAGTGCTTTGCTCTTTGCTTTGTTTCCCTTTGGCAATTTTCCATGCTGACACTTTAAACTCGGTTGAAAAGGCTTCAAAAGTGTGGTGTCACTAAACAGCATCTTGACACTGCTTTGACTAAAAGAATGCATTGCACTTTCCAAGCCAGATGTATGTGAGACTTTTCAACATGCAAATCTTGTCATTTAATCAGATGCATTATGCTCTTAGCCTGATTTTCTTCACAGGGTGCCAGAAACAGCATTAAAATGTGCTCATTACTGCTGAAACCACAAGACCTGCTGGGACTTTACAACAATCCAGTGCAGGGAGTGACCTTGTGAAGAAGGACCCAAGTGCTAAATTTAGATCCAACACAAGATAACACTAAGATACGCCATCAGAGAACAGTACAAAAGCAGGACTAATGGAAGGAAAACTCAAAGCAATTCTAGACTTAGAAAACCTTAGCAATAAAGAGCAAATGTTTAAATAAGACACAATCAGGGATTGTTGAACACATTTTGAAATATTGCATCAGAAACGAGTGATTGAATTGGCCAATTTCAAATTAAAACCCCCTAATTGGCAAAAAAAAAAAAAATAATAATAATAATTCTTTATTTGCTTGGGCTTGTTTTACACTTGTGTGAAAGAGCTAATGCATTAAGAGATAAAAATGCATTTGCCAAATAATACCAGGTTATTAAGACTAGTCAATACGATCACTCCACTGCAGTATTTTAAATTCATTTAAGTAAATTATACTGTATATAAAATCTTATATCCAGATTTAAAAAAATAAATAAAAAAAAAACTTTAAAAAAAACTTTTACATTTAGATTGTTACATTTTTCACATCGATTTTGTGACATTTACAGTAGATTCGATCAGTAGATTTTTCTGGTATCAGTACTTTACTCCGAAATTTTATTATTATTATTTTTTTCAACCCATGTTGATCAGGCACATATGTAGACTAGTTTGTGAAGCTTACCACAAGAAGGGTAAGGATGACTAAAGTTTTCTTCATTTAAATAAGTTGTATTTTACCATCAAAACTATTCAAACTGAGTGATTTATGAATAAAATTATAATGAGGATCCTCAGGAATGTATCACGTGAAAAAAAAAGTCATGCAAAATGTCTAAGAGGCTGTAATTATGCCTGTTTATATATAAATATATATATATATATATATATATATATATATATATATATATATATATATATGTATATATATATATATATATATATATATATATATATATGTATTATATATATATATATATATATATATATATATATATATATATATATATATGTATTATATATATATATATATATATATGTATTATATATATATATATATATATATATATATATATATATATATATATATATATATATATATATATATATATATATAATACATATATATATATATATATATATATATATATATATATATATATATATGTATTATCAGCATTAATGACTAGATTCATGAAAGAAAATATCCACAATATTCTGAAAAAAAAAAAAGAAACACTGAAAACGTAGGGTATTTTGATTTTGGTTTAAAAGATAATCAAGCAGATTTAGCCGAATGCTCAAAATAGTCAAATCTATAAAGTATTTATTAGTATTTATAATAGCAAAAGAAAAACAAATCTTTTGGACAAAATAAAATGTTAAATAAATATTTTTATTTATTTGTAAAGATATAGGCCTCCTTTTTTAAGTGTATGAATGGACATTAATGCAGAATACATGCTGAACACTGCGAGTTGTCAGGATGTCAGTGTCAGGATGATGATACATAGATTTTTGAACAGTGTCGTTTTGTAATAATGCAGCATATGATGTTGCTTGGCTACTTTCCTGCTGAAGATTTTGCAACAAATTTTACATCCAAATCAGAAATGTATGTTATTTTGTATAAATGTTTCAATATGATGTTAGGTCTAGTTGCCAGCATGAAACTAAATCAGGAGGTAATGGATACTTTTTACTTAGGTACATTTTTGAGGCTTTACTTTTTTACTTTTACTTGAGTGCGAAAGTATAGTCAGTACTTCAACTTTTACCAGAGTCATTTTAAACACTACATCTACTTGAGTAAAGGATGTGTGGACTTCTGCTATCGCTCTAACAAATTGATGAAAACACAGATAATTCACATTTTGCAACATAATTCATATTTGTGCTTCATGTTGAGAGGAAATCCCGGCTACTGCCATATCAGACAGATAAGAAACAGTGTGTATATTGAGGTAGGAAAGAAAGACTTGATCTGAATTCAGCACCCGTGTGTTTCATTCATCTGGTCTGTTTTGAATGTAATGTGTGATGCTTATATTCCACAGTCCTGTGCATGCCTGATTGCTAGAATGAATAAAAATTGACTAAAGGAAAGGCTTATATTTAACATTATAGCTACTAAAAATCTGCTTGGTTATTAACACCCACTTGAATTTGTTCTAGATCATTAGCTATAATGTTATGGTGGGTTGGAAAGCGTGTCAAGAAGTAGTTTCTTTAGGCGGTACCTGTCTGTTTAGTCTATGACTAACTGGGCAGAAAGGTATTTTGGCTTAGGTTTTGGACACAGCCATGGGCTAAAAACAAATACTTTAGATTAAATGACCCACAAAAAAAGTAAGTCGGGTATAAAACAAAGAATGCCCAGAATGTTACTCTCTCAATTGACAGTATGTGTTCATGCTATCCAGCAATGAGACATCTGATTTGTTTTAATTCAAATATAATTTATATAATTCACTGAAATTGTCCTTACAATACTTGTGGTCTATATATATATATATATATATATATATATATATATATATATATATATATATATATATATATATATAATATATATAATATATTCTATATATTATAGAATCAATAAAGCTCTATTATTTTCAATATCAGAATTTAACTTTATTGCTGTAGAATAAGCAGTACTTCGGGAGGACAGCTTGACTGCCATTTGTCTACTTGCAATCATGAGTAGGTCTTGGATATTCTTTTGATTTATACAGTGATTCATGGCCTTTAAGTGGTTTATTAAATGTTGGGTTTAATTAACAGTCAAGTAGTTCATTTATGACTGAGGATATTTTTTCTTAAAGAACTGAGGTCCATTCTTCGTACCTCACTTAATCGATCTAAGATGATTTGGCAGATCTTAAATGTTTTAATCTTGATAACTGATATGTTGCTAATTTAGTTCTTCAAATAAGTTTGTCAGTCAGATTAAAATGTGTGGATGAACTGATCTGAGATTACTGCATGTGCTTGCATTTGTGAAGAACAGATCTATTAACTCATGATCAGCAATGCAACGATTGGCTGATGGCAGAGCATTTGATTAATTCTCAATTGACCATGTGAGCAAATTTCTTATTATTTGTAGTAAACTAAGATATGATGAGCAATAAATTTCCACATTTGTTGTGGGCTGCAGGCTTTACCCTTTCATGTTATGAGAGTTATGCAATGAATTTACTTTTACTTTGAGTGGGTTTTCAAGTTTCTTAATCCTGTGGTGTAATGCGTCAGCGTCAACACTTCTCGTTTATTTAGAATGGGGGACGTCAAGCATTGCTGAACTGAATTGTGGGTCCGTTAGCACTGATTTAGAGACATTGGTTACTGCAGAAGTTGGGAATTTCTCAACTTTTAAAGCGCCAATGGATGTGTCAGCCAATCAGATCTTGTTATGCAAATTCCTCAGCTCAGACAGTAGCTGCTATGACAATTGTGTCAGCCCCAACTTCAGGCATGCCCTGTCAAGCGTTGACGCTGAAGCCCAGTCTGAATCGGGCGTTAGACATTACTAAAAACACTCTATATTTGTATTGTAAAGTTAGCCTTTAGGTCTACATAGTCACTACTCATAATCTCTTTGAACTGCTTGGGGAGGACCACCCCGTGACCCCACCTTTATTTTGGAATGCTGATTACTTGTGTTTTTTTAATAAAAAATTAAAAAAAAAAAAAACATACAAAGAACAGGCTCCAGAAGTCAACTTATCATGCTGGTCATACTATTTGAATAAAAAATATAATACAAATTACTTGCAGAAAATTATTTAATAAACAGTGGATTATAACAGTTTATTCAAATATAACTAAAACATCTTCTGTTTAATGCTTGAAGCTCTGCAGTGTTGCTAAAAGCTTGTTTTCTCCAGAGTGAAGTATTTTGCTCAATGAGGATTACACAACTCTTTTACTGACCGATCAGTATGGTACATTAGAGACTCTGAAATAAATTGGTTTACATCCTTTTCATCCTGATATCAGACGTTTAAATCCTTACAGAATCTCATAATGCCAATCCCCTTGACAAAGCGTGTTTCTCTAATTTCTTTATTCCTTTGCCATCTCACTAGAGCATTACTATAACCTCGATGGTATTTGTTATTTCAAAGAGCGCAATCATGATTACTTGACCAGAGAGTATTAGCAGCATCTACCAACTGGGTTTTTGGCTTTGAGCTGGCAAAAACAATGTTTTCTAGATGAAACCCATGTGTATGAAATCTTTACATTAGAATACTGGTGTTATTGCTAAAGAGCAATCAAGACAGAAAACTAGTTGTGTGCTTTTTTATGCTTAGAAGTTTTCAATCTTCTAGTTCTACAATCAGCTTATCATATTAAGTATCAAGTTTTATTAGTTACGAGCCCTTGTTCAGCTGTTTGTTGATGAAACTACAGCCTTTTAATCCATCAAGGCAAATAGATGTGGTCAAGATGTTCTGCTGAAGTTAAAATCAGGCATCAAAATGGAAGAAAAATGTGCCTTAAGTGACTCTGAAGATGCCAGACAAGCTGGACTGACTATTTCAGAAACTGCCGATCTACTGGGATTCTGACAATCTCAGGCTTCAAATAGGATGGCCTAAAACGTTTAAATATACACTGAATGCAAGTTCTGTGGGCAAAAAGGCCTATGGGCATTCTAGAATAGAATTATAGAAAGGCAACAGTGACTTAAAAAAGGTCTGCAGAAGAGTGCAGAAGAGCACACAACACATCAAACCGTAACCCGCAGGGGTTTAAGGGCAATTTTGGGTACTGGAGGATTGCTGGCATGTCCTGGCAAGGCTAAAGTCTAATAACATTGCATTTAACACATTTTACTGCAATACTATGCAAACAGCATTTACATGTGGCGTTGTTGTTGTTGTTGTTGTTTTTTTTTTTTTTTGTAAAAATAGGGATTATTTTATAATTTTTTATGAAGTCACAGAAGTAAGGCTAAAACAGATAGTCAATATGTATAAATCCAGCTTTTGTTATTTAATAATGGTTCAAGTTTTTGTCACAAAAGGATCTAAAAGTCTCCCTGTTTCCTCATCACATTAAATTATATATTGATTTACATTTGGCAAGACACTTTTAAACGTGAATTGTCATGAATATTTATGGATATTCACACCTTGAGAGACAAAGACCAGTCTCTAATGACCCATCAGTTTGTGACAGAGTAAATGAGGACACCAGAACATAAGATTTTTCCTTTGTCTTTAGTTTATTTACAACATAGTCCACAGTATTATTATGGATAATCGTGGTCAAAGGGTCAGTGATCTGAACATTCACATACTTTTGTGCCATTTTTTGTTAAGCTACCACCATTTTCAAAGACAGTTGCTATTGCTTGCCATGTAGTTCTTAGTGATTTAGCTCACCTTCAGCATGCAGAATAACATCAGTCTACAATAATGCTTGATAGTGTTGCCATCTCTCTATCTGCAATTAGGAAACACCTATATTAATATTTGCAGTCACTATTACTGCCACTCAACAGTCACAACAAACATTGTTTTTCAAAAAGTACATAAACATTTTTACATGTGATACAAACTTTCATATTATATCCAAGAAACAGCATTACTATTGATTAGCACGCAATAAACATGTTTAGATGTATGTGACACATATCTGATAATTTTATTCACACAATATATGATCATTATTTTACTTGTACAATAGGTATGTTGGATGTTAAGGCTCATTATAAATACACGCTATAGCCTACATGTTTGTGAAACCTCAAAAATGTATTAAAAGCTAAGTTTATCTATAGTTTCTAGTTAAAATTAATGCTACAGGGAAGTATGACGGCAACAAATTTAGTTCATTTTCACACTGATAGTATTTACAGGGACGTATTATTGATAAATAAAGGATTGTTGTTGTGCAGTTGTGCATATCAAACAGATACCACAAAATAACATGTCTGGCATGGAAAGTTTGCTCATTAGCTAACTTTGTACATGCAGAGCACTCGTTTGAGTCCAGTGAAGCACAGTTTTACAGTGAAGCATAAACAAACTAACAGAACCATTAATGAAACAAACTAAAATGTACAGCATTAGCATCAAAATAAAAAAAATGCAAACTTTGTTTGCAATTCATTTCTCTTATGTTTGCTTTTGAAAGCACTCATAGTTGGCTTTAGGGAAGGGTGTGGTTTGCTATAAGTGATCTGTACGTCAAGCCCCATCTTCTCATAAATAGTACAAGCAGCACATGTATCTGAAACGACAATATGTACCCTATGTAATGTATTTCAGGTTTGTAAAAGTAAACACAGTGTACTCCGGTGGATTTTCCATGTGGCACATGCAACAAAATGTACCTGGATTTTACATTTCACAAAAATGTTGAAGTGAGCCGGGGCTGTATAAACAACATAAATGCATGGCTCTGTGCACTTTATTTCAACAGTTCAGGCTATGGGTGGTCTAATGAAGAATATTTTCTTGGTACACTTTGTGCCCATCTTCTGACGGCTACTTCCAGCAGATAATTCAATGTCACAAAGATCAAAGCATCCCAAACTGGTTTCTTGATCAGGACATGTTCACTAAACTCATGACCTCCTCAATCACCAAATCCCAATTCAATTAAAGCTGCAAGACCTCACACTCTGGATCACAGAGAAAAGTGGACACTATTAAGTTAAACTGAAAAATATTTTTTAAATCTGATAAAATCACAGATTTATACCAAACTTCAATCTGACAGCAGGCAACGCTATGACTGTGACTCAATATTGGCATATAAAAGTCTTCAGGAGAGGAATTTCATCAAACCTGTGAATTTTCAGGCAGATCAGACATTGTGTGGCTGAGTTATAAGTACTTTCACACCAAATCCCAATTCAATAATACACCTTTGGGATTGTTGAAAATGGGAGATTAGCATCATGGATCTGCAGCCAACAAATCTACAACTGTGTATACTAACTGATTTGCTGTCAAAATCTATTAGTAATGCTTTAACATAATCCTTCAAATGTAACCATGAAAAATCAGGGCAGTTCTGAGGGCAAAAGTTGCTCCATCTAATAGAAGAATAGTTAATCTAATAAAGTACCTCTGCACATGATGGGAGTTGTAGAGAAGTATAGTTGCCCTTTAACTGAAGTTTGAGACCAAATGCTTTGCAGTTGTTGTCGGAGCAATGCGATGTCATCCATAGACTTGTCAAATCAACAAATTAAAGTGCAGCAGAGCATTTACTAGCATGATTTTGAATTCATTAATGCAAATTATGAGGTGAAACAGCTCAATGATTCTAGGCAAATTAAAATGCCCGAGATGAAACAATACACAGACTAAAGTTTATGAGACTCTTAGTGAAAAAGTAGAGTATGTTCTCCATGCAATGATCTGTATACCCTCAGGTAACATCTGTACTCAACTTGTTGTGGGAGGCATACACAGTAGTCTGTTTTTCCCAACTGATATATAAGATCAGTTTTGCAAGAAGTGAATTGCAAGAAGAAAATAAACATCTCCCATACATCTCAAAAATGTCCATACAGTGTTGCAAAGATTGTCAGGGTGGACCATGCCATCAATAATTGATAAATGCCCACATTTTTTTAAGGAACTATAACACAAACTAGCTGAACTGAGGAACATTCATTTCTGTTGTCTGAGAGTAGCAATGAGTCTTTTTTTTTAAGTACTTCTCTCTTTGCCATCTGTAGTTCATGAATAATCATCATGAAATAACCTCTTCTGGGTTTTTCAAATGTCTTGCCCTTTTCTCCAACGAGTCCAGCACCCAGAGGTAAATGTGCAGACTGGCCATCCTTTAAGAGCGGCTATAACATCTTTACTCAAGGATGGTCAAGGATGCTCCTCCCATTCCCACTCTTTCTATTTCTCACTGTCCTGCGCTCTCTTACTCACCTTTTCTCTCACCCTACACAAATCATTGATTTTTCAGAGATTCTATAAAATATTTACCATGTGTGGGCAGGCCTCTTTCTTTGGGAATTTGGAGAGGGAAAATCATTTGAAGGCAAAGTCGTAAAAAGGAAAAAGAAAGACACGGACAGAAAGAAAGGAAGGAAAAGAACGAGAAAGGCAAAAAAAAAAGGCAAGATAAGAGCCACGGAAGCCTGGCTTGCATCGTGTGTGGAATATCAATGGCTCACTTTGGAACAACTCCTGAATATAAATAAATAAGCAGATACACTGATAAAGATTGCCATCCGTGGTTCTTGTATCTCCATGCTCTCTTCTTAAAGCCTCACATCTAATCGATTGCAAGCAGATTCTCACTTTCTTCGGCTCTGAGGACACACTTCTTTTGTTTTCGTTCTTCCATCTGTCACAC
This sequence comes from Danio rerio, assembly GCF_052040795.2. Taxonomy (NCBI): domain Eukaryota; kingdom Metazoa; phylum Chordata; class Actinopteri; order Cypriniformes; family Danionidae; genus Danio; species Danio rerio. Next base: position 23,757,979 of record NC_141032.1, read on the forward strand.
CAGCTTCTTTTCTTCCACTTGAGTTTTTCAAGTTACAGTATCATCGAGAATGAGAATATAATTTAATAACAGACCGATATCTGTTTTTCAGTAAAATGATTTATGTAGAGCTGTTTCTTCAGCTTATAGGCACTGCTGACCCATGTACTGTGCTTTTTTGATATTTCCTTTCATGCCGTGTGCAATGTAAAAGCTTGAGCGTGTGGATGTAAAGGGTTTTAAAGAGAGTAAAATGAAGTTATTTTCTATTAAATGAACTGATTCTGATTCAGTTGTTCTGTCAACAACATTTTGAGAAGCATCTGATTGGATGTTTTTCTCTAAACTAAGAGAAAAGTTTTGGTGTGATCAACTAGTTCTTCTGGTGTATCATTTTTGGACTAGTGCATCAAATTGATACAATTGTTGAGGAAGTCTCCTGAGATCATGTTCAGCTGTGGTAATCAATGTTTTGTTTCTGAAAGCCTCTAAAAGTGGGAGACCAATCACAACAGGATTGCTCATACAACCAATCAAAGAATAGTAACCTCTCAAAAAGGATGGTGGGGGGTGACAAAATAGCAAACTCCTTTGTGGTAAATTTTTTGGTACAGTTTTTGCTCTGCAAATGCAATTGTTTTCACACTGCAGATTGACTGAAATTTTATGTTGACAAATGGTATTTATCAAGCCTTTTTCACATATCATCTCATGAAACAAATATGCTCTTCAGTAACACTGTATTCTCCCTGATAAACATTTCAACTAACTCATGGAAATATCCCCTACAAAAAATAATTGCAGTAAGCTAAAGTAAAACCGCAGCACAACAGCAGAATAAAGAAGTATAGCTGCAGTAAGATTAAGTACAATTGCACATTTGCTATACAATGAAGTGTAAACACAGTTCAAGTATAATAAAGCAGAACAGCAGTATAAGTTGCAGTAAATTGGAGTAAAAACAAGTAAACTCTGTCTATACTGCACTTGTGCTGCTGTTGTATAATATGCCAATGATGTGGTCAATGTACTGCACTTGTGTTCTAAGGGGTTTGTTCTTCAACATCTTCTAAGAATATTTAGTACTTTTTTCAGGGATTATTATTATTATTTTTTTAATTAATAAGTACTTTTCTAGTTAGAATTTTAAGAGTTTATTTGCAAAAACGAATAATAAAAATAACTGCAGGGAACTGAACAGTAAAACAGCAGTAGCCTATATAGTACAAGGATAACTGGCAAAATTCAACACAACTTTAAAATTGTAGTATAATGACGTATAAACACAGTTCTACTAGAATGCAGTTTAGTTCAACAGCAGTAAAATCTTCAGTACAACTGAAGTAACATTAAATAAACGAAGAGGGGCAATATAGTGATATGGTTTAAAATGTATTGCTCTTAGATACGCAAGTATTAATAGTGCACTTTATTTTTTATTATGTATTGCAGTATTGTAGATGTATTTATGTAGTTACTTTTATTCCTAAAAATGCAATACAACACATTGTGGTAGTACTTTAGCAATACAACTGAAGTACTGCAACATCATTTGGAGTCCACTGAGCAAGAAAGTTGAAGTACTTCAGTTGTATTGCAATAATGATATGGCAGTTGTACTGTAGTAGTATTCCAGTTGTATTGCAGTAGCAGTACTGGATTATAGTAGTAGTATCACTTCAGTACTGTTGCAGTAGTTGTACTGTAGTAATAGTTCAGTTGTATTGCAGTAGATGTACTGCAGTTGGTTGTATTGCAGTACTTGAGTTGTATTGCAGTAACACTGCAATATACTTAAACAACGCATTTTTTTTCATGTCCAAAAAACTGCACTTTTTAGAAGTTAACTAAAACTGCAGTATTCCTTTAAAAACTGCAGTACTCTTAAAAAAAAGTGCAGTAATTTTTTTTGTAAGGGATTGTTTATCAGATTAGAATAAAGTGCAATAATATCTGCAGGAAATAATTTCCAAAAATTAAGATTAAACATTTTTTTTACAAAATACAAGTTAAAGAGACTGTGAACTTCACATGACGAAAAGATCTGATTATTTATTTGTAAAAAATATCCAATCCATACAAAAAAGTAATTATTAAAAACATATACTTCCTAATGTTTTAGGAAGTTTGTAAAATAAATACTAATCTTTTCTTGTTACGTGGACATTCCACATGGGTGATCTATAGTGAATCCGGTCATTCCTGAAGCTTGATTAGCCCTAATCCACCAATCACCCAATTCAAAGACTGAATCTTCAGTTAAATTCAATGCAGCCTCAATAATTTAAATAAGGATGAAAGGTAGTGTCAAGATATGGCAGTTAGTTTTTGATCAAGCCAACAAATAGCAGCTCTTGTGCAGCTGCTTGCCATCTGGCTTTAACTTAGCACCTTTTCTAGCTCATTTAGCACATAACCTTTTCTAAGACAAGCACATTATAAATCAGGGAAGCCACCCTTGAATGAGTCTGTGCCCCACATGTACCACCTCAATCAAAGTGTGGAAGCACAGTTGCTGTTTTTTTTTTTTTTCTTCATCTATTTGATTAGCAGTTTCATTGATGACACTTTTTTTGACCATTTTTTTATTTATTTTAAAGGTGGGAGGGACAATGTACAACACCGGCCGCCATGTTTCACTCCGACTGGACAAAGAGCACCTGGTGAACATCTCCGGTGGACCAATGACCTACAGCCATCGCCTTGAGGAGATCAGGTTACACTTTGGGAGTGAGGACGGACAGGGCTCAGAGCATCTCCTCAATGGCCAGGCCTTCTCTGGGGAGGTGAGCTTCTCAATCCTTTCTGTCCTTTATCATGAGTGGGCTACAGATCAGATCGCAGAGTGCCAGAAGCTGTTGGCATTCGTCAGCCTATTGATCTGTAAAGGTTACCATGTTACAAACATCAGGCCCCACAGGTCAACAGCGGGTGTAGGCTGAAAGAAAACTTAATGCTGTGGATATTGCCAAATATTTTAGAATTTGTATGCATCATGGAACGGTTACAGCGTGCCTCAGAGCATGCATTTCATGAAAAGTTTAAAATGGTTTGCATCATATACAGTAAACTTTGCTCCCAGCTGAACAATACAGCTTAACATACTGAAAAACACATCAATGTTTTTGGCTGAAATAGTCTTCTAACTGTATTGGCGATGACTTACTGAGCTCATTCTCCAGTGTTAGTAGCCTCCCACTAACAGAGCTATAGCAGCGGGAATAAGCATCTCAATTACCCTTGTGGTGTATATTTAGCATGCACTGCACTGCGGCCTCCATCATTTGATAAAGTCACCAGTCAGTGAAGTCCTGACATTTCTCTTTGAGGGTAATAAGACCGATGATTTGTGTGGCAACAAAATAAGCGTGAGCTTGACAGGCAAATCCTCAGTAATTAATGATTATAATTTCTCCCCCCATCCCTGCGGCAGCCAGCTGATAATCCAACAATAATAAAACAAAGTGTCAACAGTCTATTAGGGCACAGAGACACGTGACCCGGGCACTAAAAGGCCGGCTCTGTCTTTCACTCTTATTTCAAAGCATTATTGCTCTTGATTGACAGTGAATATATATATATATATATATATATATATATATATATATATATATATATATATATATATATATATATATATATATATATATATATATATATATATATTCATGATGTTATTGTTGATTCAGCTAATAAATTTATATCCTTTCTGTATCTGAAGAAAGTGGTTTGTTAGCATTCCAATTCATCTTTGGGGTACCTTTGCACTTGTTAAATATATTTTATATTTTAGTTCATTCATTTAGAAAACGATATAATTTTAGGAGCCCGTAAAAAGCAGATTTTTACACTACATGGAGTTCTGGCAAAAAAGTACAGGTACTGTCTCTAAATTGGTGAAAACAGATTCCGACTTTAGGAGCTAATGTGCATAATAATGTCGTCATGCTTACATGTTTACAAGAAAAACACTTTTTTATTATTTGTTTTCTCAACTTATACTGCTGTTCAACAATTTGGTCAGAAAAGCCATCGAAATATTTAACTTTGCCATCATTTTTACCGTTTTTTTTTTTTTTTTGCTTTAAACTGTAAACATATTTTGCTAAATTACTTTTTTAATGTAGGTGCATCCTTTGTGCATTTTACTGACAAAACCATTTCAATGGCAATGAATAGGATTTAAAAGTAGTTTGGTGAAAGATTAAGAATGGTTCTTATCTCACAGGAAGCTAAACAGTATCGAGAATTTATCAAGTGTGATTTAAAAACAAATAATGGATGGATGGACAGACGGGGGCAGGGATAAAGGAACAGATATGTTTGCTAAATTATGAATATAGTCAGAATTAAAATGTCCTTTTTCTTACTGGCAAATCAAAGTAAAAGTAGGCACACCTTACAAATATGATTTGCCCAAATTTACCCTAACTGCATACTTGTAGGAGCGGAGTTTGTTCTAAAAGGCATTTTCATGTAGTTTTTTTAATGATGATGAAGATGATGGTAAAAATACAACTGCAACCAACTGCCTACTATGGGTGTAAAGGACCATGGTGGATCCTAGATCTATACAGATTATGTTTTCTGTCACTGTTTGTTTAGCCTGCATTAATCCATTCAATGTAAAGCTGCACAATTAACCTTTAAAGATCCCAATCTCAATTCAAACCTGCAAAACATTAATGATAAATGATAATAATAATGATTTGCATATGTTTATTAATCATTTGAAGCGCTGCATTCAAATCTGCGTTTGGTCAAGAGAGTTTTAGTCTTTACACTATTTCAGTTAGTTACAATTAACTAACGCAGTAGTACTGGGAGAACAGTTTATAGTTCAGATATAAACACTGATGTTTATGGTGAAGATTAAAATCACAGCTTAATGGAACTTGACGTTGGTGAATGTTGTAGGAATTACACTGTGTAACCAATGGGTGGCGACAAACAACCATCAAAATGATGTCACTGAATAGGTTTTGAAAAATGATCCACCTATAATGAAACATGAAGCTTTACGTGTGAACTGTTGAACCATTCATTGAAAATAAATACGATACGTTGTACAAGATGTTAGATTCCTATATTTAGCATTATCAGCAACAGTAGCAAAGATAATTTTTTGTGTTGAATATTTTCCTTTTTTTCAGCTGGTTATTTCTTGATTTTTGAAAATTACAGGTTCTAAGATTAGTTTGTTAAAAGCAATGGTTTTTGCAGTAATATTTTTGTATAAATGGAAATCAAATGACATTTGTCTCCTCCCTTTTTTGCTGATGCAAAAAATGGTCCGATCCATGACTCAAAACTCATAGTGTGATGCGAACCGTAAGATTTGTAATTAGTTACATAGCTACTGCATACATGTAGGAGCAGAGTTTGTTTTCATTGACTGCCATGTAGTTTTTTATGATGATGATGATGATGGTGAAATTACAACTGCATACAAAAAATACATTACATCATATTTGAAAGTACCTTTAGGAGCATGCCTTCTTTTTCTCATGCTCAAAAATGGCTTTAAATAAAAAAAAAAAAGAATAAAGAAAGAAAAGAAAAAAGGCGTCTAAGAATGTAAATTAAAGCAAATGAGCCGGGACTCTGTCTGTCCTTGAAAAGAGAACGGAGGAAGAATATTACAACTTCAAATGACAAACACATTCTCAACCAGTGACTGTTTTGCATTCAAATGCAGCCAAGCTTTTAAGCTTTATTTGGATGTCTGTCTCCGTAACATCCAACACGTCTCCCGTTCTCTTCCCTCATTTGTTCTATAGTAATAAAAGATCATGTCTGACTGATGCTCATGACACCCAGAGGGAAGCTAGCTGCCCTTCTGCAAATGCATTGCAACACCTCAGAGTTAATACACGCTTCATTCTACCGGATTCAATATGGACAGCCTCACTCACAAGCTGAAAATGAAACACCAGTGATGAAATGAGTGCTAAAATATTCAAGGTATTTCTCAGAAACTTTGCTTAAAAAAAACTGCCTAGGTGGTTTCCCTCCATTATTTAGTCCTTTTGAGAGAAAAAAAGAACAAATAAAAAATGTACTGCATTTTAGATATCCCTTGTAGCAAGAACAAACAACTGAAAAGCTTCCACAGTGATTTGATGTGTTTTTTGTCTTTGTTGAGTTTACACTTCACAAGCTTCAGTGACACATTATCTGTCACCGTTCCAATGCAGTGCTTTATTTTATTATTATTTCTAAAGCATCTAAAGCAAAACTTATCTTGACACACTTTATATGATGCATTTATCATACATCATCTTCAAAATGTGGAGTGACAGTTAAGGGGTTAAAATTAAATTGCAGTTCAACTAAAAATTAGGGGAGGGGGATCATAAAAAAAAAAAAACTTTCATAAGTTTACAATTTTACAATTTGACAAGAATTAAGGAAGGTTGTGGCAACTAATAAAAACCAAATCTAGTTATTTGCAAATCCATCTAACACTTATGTTTTAGATTGCACTCTTACCCTTTCAATTAATTTGAATTATTTTCAGTTGTAGGAAAATAATGCATTACCATTCCTAAACAGAAGTTTCCTTCAAGATAAAAAAATCCCTCTGCACAATTAAACTTTAATCTGTTATGACTCAAGATAAATACAAAAAAAAAAAAATATGTCAGTTTATCGCACTAAACACATTGCATTAGATATTTTGATTTGTTGTTGTTGTGTGTGTGCACAGCGCTGAACTTTGTAACCAATCAAACATTTCTGTTGAGCTTTTTTTTTTTTTTAGTCACTATTGAATTGCATTACTATCAAGAGTATCAATCTATACCCAAACATCAAGTGTAATAATGGACTTTTTTATATATGAAAGTTTACCTAAAAAAAATAAATTCTGATATTAATTACTCGCCTTCATGTCATTTTAATCCTGTTACACCTTCGATTATCTTCGAAAACCAAAATTTAAGATATTTAAAATGAAATCTTAGAGCTCATTCATCCTCCATAGACATTCAGAGTCTAGAAACGAATCAAAACATTCTCAAAATGTTCCATGTGTTTTCAGTGGTTCAACTGCAACTATTGGAATATCTATGATGTATTGCCATTAGAATAAGCAGTGCCTCTATACAGGATGAGAGTTCTCGATTTCTAAAATATCAACATTTTTGTTCTAAAGATAAACAAATGTCTCAGAGAGTTAAAATGACACACGGGTACGTAATTAACTTTTTTTTATTATTATTTTGGGGTCAACTAACCCTTTAATATTAGTTTTTTTTCCCATTTTTATGGAGTCTACTTTAATTTTATGGATGCAAGTGTTTTCAAAATATCTTTTGTGTTCAACATAGGAAATTAGGACATTACATGGGGGAATGATAACTGGATTTTCATTTTGGTTTCAATCTTTTTGAAAGCAAAGTTCATTCAAAAACACCCTGCCATCCTTTACTCACACTTGACTGAAATTAAAGATATATTGAAGACATATATTAAAAGATTAAAACCTGTAACCATTGACTTCCACTGTATTGTTTTTTCCTATTATAAAAGTCTATCACGTTCACATTCTTCAAAATATTATCTTTTGTGTTCAACAAAAAAAACAAGTGAAACAAGTCAAGGGTGAGTAAATTATGGCAGAATTATTGAAAGTGAATATCCCATTTAAGTTATTGAAGAAACTGTACATTAATACACAAATCACATGATGTCATAGTCTAAGCTATAGAGACGGTTCTAAATTTACTGTATCCTGTTGTTTCTTTAGTCTGAGACTTAGGCCCTGTTTAGACGAATATGTTTTAGTTTAAAACGGCGTTTTAGAATGAAAATGGTCCATGTCCAAACTGGCATTTCACCCAGCATTTCTGAACAACTCTCTGTCTACACTACACCGCTAAAAACGCACATCATGTGACCACACACACACTCTGGCAGTGATGAGAGCTGTGCACGTCGAACAGTTCATCAAGGATCTACTGTACCACTGGATCCAATCTCACTGTATTTGTTAAACATGATATTTAATACATCTTGTTGTCTATATCTAATAACATATTCCCAGATTTTGGTCTTTTGAATCTCTTACTTGTTCTCAGGTAACGTGTTTTGGCTGAGCGAAAGATAAGTTAATATATTAATTTAAAACACAGATTCTGTACATTTGACTGATTGCTTGCCTTTATTTTCTATAATGTATAAAAGTATTGTACATTATATTTTTATATTGGCCATTATTGATTATTGAAACTGATATTTAGCAAAAGAGTGGGTGTGTTTTGTATTTTCAATGAAAATTAAAAGAGGCAGTAATGTTATAGGTTCCATTTTGTTATTAATATGCACACAGTGAAAATGACGCTCATATAAATATGCAGCACGATGCCTCAACATTTCTGCTGTCTGTTAAGTTGCTCATATCAAAATGAAAAGAGGCAGTTGCTTATATCATGTTGTCATTTTATTGATAAGAAACAACGTTGCCAGGGTGATGTGAATGAGGTTATAAAGTACAATGTGTCCTCGAGAGCTTGTTTTCCATATCAAACTTGCAAAGTCTCAATTTAAAAGGAGAGGATGCAAGACTGAACTTTGTTTAGGCTACTTAATATTAAGGAAAAAGCCCCAATCAGATAGGCAAATGTCTGCAGCCCTGCCTCCGTTTTCAGATTTCTCAGTTTTCCCCCATCCACACTGACACGTAACAGTAAGGTTTTAAAACAAAAAAATGGCCTCATCAGCGTTTTCAAAAAGCTCAGTTTTACTCCGGCATAGTGTGGACGAATGGCGTAACCATAGCAATACTTAAGCGGTTTACAACTAAAACGCATTAGTGTAAACAGGGCCTTACTGTATCAATGCACTTGGAGAAATTTTTGAAATGATAAACAATGCAGAATTGGCTTACAGCCCACACTTCTGTTTTAAATTCTCTTCTCACCCTTTCATTAATTTCTAATTATCGATGGCAGCAAAATAATACGTTTCCTATTCCTGTTTGACTTTTAGATTCCACAGTATTTTTGCTCATTAAAATCACATTTTTCCACTTGCCTTAAATACAGCAAAGTGCCATAACTAAAGTACAGCACAACATTGGAAATAATCAAACTTCCACTTGAAGTAACTTCTCTTTATTAAACATTGTCAAACTGCATAACCACTCTCTCTCTCTCTCTCTCTCTCTCTCTCTCTCTCTCTCTCTCTCTCTCTCTCTCTCTCTCTCTCTCTCTCTGACTCTTTATGTGTTCAAATACCACACTGTAGATCTCCAGTCTGTCAGCTTTCACCAACTCCATGCTCCTTTACAAAACATCTTAACGTAATCAAATAGGATTGTTCTCTGTACTCCCGGGCTTTCCGTTTATTTGCTTTATGAGCGCACGCTCCGATTCATCCGCTATTGGACGGCCGTTCCAGACGACTGCATTTCATTTGCCTTGTTAGCGCCGTCCACCCCTCTTTTTGCTATCGACTTGCTGTCTTCATATTTGGCCCATGGTAGCCTAAGCCAGCTATCACAAAGTAAAGAGCTTGTCAGAGGCCCACCAGAGGCAGAAGCAGAGACACCTCACCTCTCACGGCCTGACAGATCCGTCTGTGTGTAAAGACACACTCAACATCTCCTGCCACTGTTCCACAGTTCTCCACCATCTGCTAATTTCACACAACCAGTGGATCCAGTGAGATGAGCACCTCACCTTTTTGCACATATAATGTGACTTTGAAGGAGTGTGTGATGTCTGTGGAGTCTTGATCTTTTGGGTGAATTGCTTTGTACTAGCCTCACACTCTCTATCTCTCTGGCTGAAGAACCAGCTTCCAAAAAAAAATCTAATCAAATTAACATTCGCTCTGTAATCGCATTCCTCCACACTTGATTAAGTTTATAGACGATCTGTCACTCTTTCCGGCTCTCCTTTTGCATATTTCATAATTACTATCAGCCACAGAGTTTTAATGTATCTCAGCAAAGCTTGGAAAAGAATTGATCCACTTGTTTTGACCAGCAAAAAAAAAAAAAAAAAAAAACCAACAGGATGTATGATGCTGCTGCTAGCAACTACACATGACCCTCAAATTGTTTAGTGTTCTGTGGCTTGATAAGACCTTGGATGAGGCACTTTGCTCCTCTTTTTTTAAGTTATTTTACAATAATTGTTCTCTGCTCAAGGTAATCTGTAAGTTTTTCCTCTCTGCTTCCTTTCTGTGGGAGTTCGAAAAAGAAATTGTCCTCTTCACCTATCTAAACACCCAAAGTTTTAAAGCTCTTTCTCAGGGACAGTGTGCGCTCGAGCGATTCAGCGAAGGAAGATTAGCAGAGCTTCACAATGAATTCAAATTTAAATTTGACAGACATGTTCAAACAAAGACAGAAGCAGCTGTTTACCTGTGATTGTGATTCAGAGCCATCTGTAATGACAAAAACTTAGGCTGTTATCCAAACTGACTCGCAGGCTCATTCAAAACGCCACCTTTATTTTTCTCATATTTATTTGAGGTGAAAACAGGTTGTAAGACTTAAAAAAAAAAACTATAAAAATTCGATTTTTTCATAATTAACATCCAAAGTATCAATCAGTGATTATTTCCATTTCTCATATTTCATTCTTTTACTGTAAAAGGGAGTTGGATGTAATATCTCAACACCTGCGTGACACAGTTGACCTTCCTCTTTTGTGTTAGAGTTTTAAGACTTTTATTATATTTGAGTAATTTTCATTATACCATTCATTAATGTCACCTAAAATAGTACTTGGCATTTCATTTACAAGACTAATGCAAAGATGTGACAATAGGTTTAAAAATGCACAAAAATGTGCAAAAAATTTGTTGAAAATGGTCATGCATAATATATTTTAACATCATAATATCTATCAACCCAACCCAAACAAAAACAATCTCTTCATAACAGAATTACACTAGTTTTTGCTTTGATTTCCTCACTGATGTCTTCTACATAGTCTATCCGTTGAGTGACAGTATTTGCATTTGAAAAAATGTGAAACATTTAATTGCAACATTTAAATTTCAGTTTTCTTTTTTTGTTTCTCAGCAATAAAACAAACAAAAAAGGTTAAGCCAAATTAGAAATGATGATCTCTGTGTTAAAGGCATTCGCCCCAACCATCTTTATCATTCTTACTCCCCTCTCAGATGGGATGGTGGGCCAAATCAAAAGTTACAATGGGCTAACTTTGGCCTGGGGACCCTACTTTGGGCATCTCTGGTCTATAGGCATATGCAAGTACTACAACAAAAATAATGACATTCATTTATATAGTATTTTATTAGAATTAGAATACATTTTTCTTGACTGCTGTCGTATGTAATAATCCCATTTTTCAATGAAAAATTAGTGAAATAAGAGTGAAATCATTAATGATATTTCTTCTTTATTCACACAGGTGCAACTTATACATTACAACCATGAACTGTACACAAACTACACAGAAGCTGCTAAGAGTCCAAATGGCTTGGTGATAGTGTCTATATTTATGAAGGTGAGTAATGATTAAACACTTAATTTCCATACAATCCACTGCACCATATTGTGAATACATAGCCTGATGTTTTTAATTGACAAATTCTAAATATCTGCTTTCTCTCCAACCAACTGACGGATGTTTATAAAAAAAAAAAAAAAAACATTACATAGATTGTGAATTTTAAGAAATGTAAGTGTTTAAAAAACATTGTTCATTATTACTATCATCATTAAAAAACAGCTGTGTTGCTATATATACATACATTCCTTTATGAATAGAAAACTGAGCATCATTTATATTTCAATTTGTTGCTTGATTTGAATTGGCACATTTAATGTGGCTAGGTGAAAGAGGAAGACACTCTGAAACAATTAGCCATGCAATTACCAGACAACAGGCAAACTAAGTGTGCATCTCCCGGTCACGCTGGAAGGACAAGGTTATAAAATAACTTTCCCCTGCTTTATTAGAGGACTGTGAGTAGACCATCTGCAGAGGCACTATTACCTCCTGTTTTCCCTCAGGATAAGAGTTCAAGCTAAGATAATTAACCCATCCAGTGTCATTGGCAGGTTTAGTCCTCTTTGCCCTGGACATCAGCCTGATCCAGTCACCACTGCTGTCTGTCCATATGGAAGGAGACTAACTCATGCTCACTGAACCCATTAAATATATCTTTTGACATGAAAATAGAATGATTAGAGAACACATTTAAATATACTATCAGATCTTTGAAGAAAAAAATGTATAATAACCATATTACTAATAGTACAGACTTAAAATTAGAAAAGTGAGTTCAATGTTCAATGCTAAGCTAAAAGTGCACCTCCCGACCTGGAGATGGGCTGAATAGATTAAAAAAGGGATAAAACCTGTCAGTGCCAATAGCCTTGCAGTTAGTGCATCGACACTTACAGTAGCACTATTGTGCAACCCTTTGCCAATCCTGTCAACAATCTACTATCAGGGTTTCAGCAGGTTTCAAAAGTCAAATTTAAGACTTTAAGAGCAATATGAATGGAATTTCAAACTTAAACAGGGATAAATGCTAAGGATTTTTTGGTAACACTTTACAATAAGGTTCATTAGTTAATGCATTTACTAACATGAACTAATCATAAACAACACATGGACAGCATTTATTAATCCTAATTGAACATTTACTAATGCATTATTAACATTTAAGTCCATGCTTGTTAACTTTAGTTAATGCACCGTGAGTTAACATGAACCAACAATGAACTACTGTATTTTTATTAACTAACGTTAACTAAGATGAACAAATACAGTAGTAAATGTATTGTTCATTGTTTGTTCATCTTAGTAAATGCATTAATTAACATTAACTAATGAACCTTATTGTAAAGTGTGACCGATTTTTTTTTTCTAATGACCTGGAGAGCGTTTCCCAAACAACGACATAACTCGCATCTGAACTATCATAGTAAGATGCATCATTTGAGAAAAGAACGATGTAGTGACGAAGTTTCCAAAAACTTCTAGTTTCTCTGTCGCAGATCCATCTTTTAAACCATGCTAGTTATAACGAGATTTATGCTCTAAACGGGGTGGTAACAACTTTATTAGAGAGGAACCCCATAATTTTTTTGTGCATCGTAAAGTTTTACACACACAGGCATTTAACAAATATCCAATATTAGTTTTGGTGAAAACATGCACTCGTTCTTCATATTAATTGAAATATAGGTAAATGGCACACACAGGGCCAATGTTTCCTTTACGAATATTATTGAGGACATTACATATTCTATTCTAAAACAAAACATCACTCACAAAAGCTAAAACGTATTCTAATCTCATATATAAATCATATAAATAAATAAATAATGAGGCTATTTATAAAAAAAATTAATTTTATAATTATCATTTACTAGGTAATGAAAAAAAATCTAATTTAATAAAATATTAATAATATTAATGATGATGATGATGATGATGATTATTATTATTATTATTAGTAGTAGTAATAAAAATAATAATTAGCAGGATATTGTTTATTTATTTATTTTTTAAATCCACTGTTACAATTTGAGATGTAAATCACTGCAGAAATGTTCTAACAAACAGGCCCATCTCATATACATTTCAGATACTTAATAAATAACCTACTATAAATTAAAAGCATTAACGTATGCTATGATTTTTGTGTTCACATGCTTTGGAGACGCAAGATAAATTCTGCTTTTAAATAATAGGTCACCTATAGCTTCTGTCATGAGCCACGGCTGTGTTTAAAATTAAATGAGTGTTTTAAAAGTACACTACGAAGTGAGCGCAATTGTAAACTTGAAGATCGCTAAAACTGAACTGTAAAAATACTTTCAAAGCAAATTACACTAAAGAAAGGCTACTTTAATGCTTTTTAAAAACAATTATTCCAAGTTTAAATGTCAGAATGTTCTAAATGCATAGGGGGGATAACTGGGAATAGAACACAGCCAATAACTATGGTTCTATCTATAGCTCCATACAAGTTTGCGATGCAGTTTGTGATTGTTCGTTGGAATGATGGATTTGGGAAACAGCAAATCAACAAACTATGTTTGTAACAATGAAACTTGTGACATTAAATAGCAAAAGATGGTTTTCAGAAATGCATTCCTTGTTGGGCCAGCGGAAAACTTGCCCTAAACTTTTAGTTGCCCTATCAAAAAAAAAAAAAGATATTTCTTAAGGCCCGTTTTCACTGAGTGTTACAGTACAGTACGGGTCACCTTTATCAGACTTGTGTTTCCACTGGCAAAAGGGTAAGAAAGTTTTAGTCGACGTCATTCTCCACCAGGAAATTTCAAAGTAAAGCTGTACGGGTTGTTCAAAGACCATATGAGAAGCACTTCTCACATATCAGATGCTTTATTCACATAAATGCTTGTCTATAACTGTTCATTAGTATCCTACACATAGTAAAAACTACACATAACATACATTTAGTCCTTATTTGTCTTCAAAAACAACAAACAACATAGCCTACAGTCAGTGCAAACCTCTTATTTGTATATTTAATCTTTAGCAGCACTTGTAACCTCTTGTTAGAAAGTAATTCCATCATGCCAAGTTTATTATAGTCCAAAAGGTGATGCTAATAGTTAAACATGGCAGTTTGTTCATGTTTTAGTTCGCCAAAAGAATAATTTGCTCCTTGGCATTTTCGGACTTCTCTGTTTGTTTTTAACTCTTCACTCTCACATTTGTTTGTTTCTGAAAGGAAGGCAGAAGCACTTGAATAATCATGCACAATATATTATCATTAGCTCAAGATGTTCATTAATTCAATTATAGACGTGTAGTGAGCTCACGCGAGAATGTGAAACCGCTTGCGGTTTAGAATGCCTTGTAAACAACTATGGGACACAGGGTAGATTCTGCTTTTTTTTCTTGGCTTTATGGCTGCTCATCAAGATGGCAACAAGGTTTGTTTACCATACTGTGGAAACTAGCCACTGATAACATTTTAAATAATGTGTCAAAACAAATAATTTTATAACATAGATTTTCTTTAAACAATGTTTTTTTTTATAATAAACTAAATTTTAATCAATTTATATGGACATGAGAAAATTAAAACCTGTTTAAAACGATTTAAGACCTACAAGACATTCTTGCTGTAAATTTAAGACTTTTTAAGGCCTAAAATTTTAGATTTTAAATGTAAGACTTTTTAAGACCTTACGGACACCCTGACTATCCTATAACAAGGACAAAGTTTAAAAATGGTAAAACACAACTGTTTAAATGCAGGGGAAAATTAAATTAAAAAAAAAAAAAGTAAAAGTGGAATGATCCTTTAATATTTGTGCGAATATACCACAGCTTTTCTAAAGTTGGTAACTGCAATGTTCATGTAAAATAATGAATAATTGTTTATGAGATAAAAAAAAAGATTGAAGTTTTAATAAATAATTGCTAGAATACCTCTAAACATGGTATTCTGGACAAAAGAAGAAATGCATTTTAAAAGAATGTTTATTGTTTCAGTGTTTATTTTAGAGTTTTCTTTGTCTTTTTTCTCACTAACATACAAGATGTGTTTGATGCTATTCAGAAACATTGCCCTCCATGTCAATAATCTGAGAACAGTACTCTTGTTTTCTCTGTGACATGAGTCATTCTCAAAGCCATTTTCTGAGGTACCACATGCAGTGTTCTTTATGGCATCACACCTCCAGTAGGGACTCCCTTTCCAAACTAAATACTTTGAATGCAAAAAATTGTCCTGAAAATAAACATTTTTGGAAGTAAAGAGAGATAGAAGTGGCTGAATAGAAGCCAGCCATTTTGTTTGTTTTGTTGACAGTGAATTATTTAGATGGCAAAACTGTTGGGAAAGGCAGTATTCTTAAGGAAAAAAACATTTATTGTGAGAGATGGTATAGGGTATTCTTTATTCACGCTCTATGTAGTCAGCTCTAATTAATTCCTGGAATAGATAATGCCTAACTGAAGCCCCAGTTAATATCACAAAGTCTCGAAATGATGCGACTAAGACTTTTAAGCCTCAGCCGTTACTGTTCACTCAATGAGTAGGTCAGGAGAGAAGTGATTGGTGTTGTAGTCACAAAGTACATGTCTTTAATCGTTCAGACTGAAAGAGTTTCAAATTAGCAAGTAAAGTGCAGTCAGAGAAAAGCACGATAACGGTTTCTCGCTGTCTTCATTAATGCTCTTGTACTACTTGCTAAAAGCAGTAGGAGTTTCTGTAAAACTATGTAGTTTGCATGGAAAACACGGCAGTGTGTCCTGAGTGATTCTATCAGGTGTCATTTAATTACAGAACACTGCTGGGTTCATCCTGATGCATTTCAGTGCACTAAAAACCATTTCGGCGTCTTAATGGATTGAGTACACTTCAAGAGACGTGATGTTAGGACCTTAGTTTTTCACATTTTAAACTGAATGAATGGGACATTCCTTTCTCCTGGGATATTTTATGTTGT
This sequence comes from Danio rerio, assembly GCF_052040795.2. Taxonomy (NCBI): domain Eukaryota; kingdom Metazoa; phylum Chordata; class Actinopteri; order Cypriniformes; family Danionidae; genus Danio; species Danio rerio. Next base: position 23,774,384 of record NC_141032.1, read on the forward strand.
TTTCCATTTCAAATGAAGTTGTCACTTATAATATGCTTCTCTTTTCTTTCCCCGACCCTCACCTGTTTCCCTCTCCTGTCTATCATTCTGTCCTTTGTCCCCTTAACACCTGTTCTGTTTCAGATATCTGAGACTTCGAATTCATTTCTCAATCGGATGTTGAACAGAGACACTATCACAAGAATAACATACAAGAGTAAGTGGAAGCATTACATTGTTATCGTTTGACATGAAAACTGATTTAGCTTCCAAATGTGATCGATAGGACTGGCATTTGATGGTGGAATCAGATGTGTCTGCTCATACCATGCAGTGAATATCAGGTGTATCTTCATCGGCTGTAAGAGTTATGTAAACATCTGAGACTAGCTGTCGGTGAGGAGAGCTGGAGATTTTGCATCTGTGTATGTTTATCATGACATCTTGCGGTGGGGAGAGAATAAATGACAGAATCATGTTATGCATTCATGGATATACAGAGTCTAAAACCACAGACTCTGTAACTACATACAGAATATCACATAGGGAAGAAATTTCAACGCAATGTATCCAGGCACAATATTAGATGTTAAATAAATGTACATCACATAAATACACCACTATTCAGATGTTTATCTATTAAATGTTGTATGCTTATTTATTTAATTTGATTGAAAATACAGAAATTTAAAAAAATATATTACTTGTATTATCGCTCAAGAGATGTTCGTTTTCTTTTTCAGTTTTTAGCAACATTACTCCAGGTTTCAGTATTAAATGTTGCTTCAGACTGCTGCTTAACTCTTTCCCCAGCATTTACATCACCTTGTCAATTAAGAGACAACGCTTGCCAGGCATTGACACCTTTTTTACGATGATCTGTGTTTTAGGTGTACAGTAAGTGAAGTTTTAGCACATGTCCTGAATGAGTACTGGGTCTCAAGAAAGAGAAATACATAGACCAGGGGTGCCAGGAACTGTGGAGTTTAGCTCCAACCTGAACCAGCTAATCAAGCTCTTACTAAAGGCTGTTTCTCAACATAGAGGATGATCTCGCATTCTTGTAGAGATCGATCATGACAAGTTACTTTGGGAGAATGAAATGAGAAGGCAGCAATAACACATACTGTAAGAATGACATGCTGCGTTTTTCCTGATGGTCAAATGATCTTCACACATTTTAACCGAAAACAATTTAAACATTACAACATTCATACAACAATTTGTAGTTTCTTCCCCTTATAAATTACATAGTCAACATGTGCAAAAGCTTTACAAAGACACTGTAATTAAATTTCAGTAAATAAACACCTTTTTTATGTGTTTATTAAGATGTTTACTCTTACATTTAGGGGAAACTCCTGAGATAATCAACTTATATCTCTCAACTGTAAATAATATTTAATATAAAAAAGACTGCCCTCACAGGTCTGTATTCTTTGCATCCTTGTTAAAGAACACATATGGGTTATTTCACACATCCTTTGTCCTTGCAGTCTCGAGTATTGGAACTGAATTTTGGCTGTTGATGACGACGTTACATGAGGAGCACAAGGAAGCAAGATTGGTTAAAAACAAATGTTGGGAAACTACTAGAAGTTGAAACTATACTTTGCTAGAGTAGCCGTAACTGGTAAGGTAAAAAGAAGAGTTACACAACTGCACAGGCTAGCATTAATGGGTCAGTAAGATAATGGCTTTTATAGACTTAAAAGATTCTAGATGTGTTTTGGATAGACCAGTAACTCATCAAAACTACATTTATCTATTGGCTTTGCCCATCAGGACATATGCTCACACGCATATACGCACTGAGTTAAGAAAAATGCATACAGTATATGAAACCTATCTGCATTCAAGTGGAAATAAAGCACAAACGGGTCAAATAAAAAGCCTGGCTCGTTATTTTGATAAATAATAGCCTCATATATTATTGCTATGTACAGAATGCTAGTGGGAAAAAAGGTAAAGTTGTCCAGTTGATTAATTTAATGCTGTATTCTTTTGTTTAAATAATTTATATTATTTAAAAAGTTTCAGAAATATTTTTGTTATCGTTGAAAAGAAACTTTAACCATTTAAGTAAGATTCATCAAAAATGACCTTGTGCTTGCTGTCTTTACAAATGAGAACATACTTTAATACTCATCTGTTGTGTCCTACTCAGGCAAGGCAACAAGCAATAAAAGTATGTTTTCAAGTGTTTTTTATGTCGCAATAGGCATTGCAGTTTGATGCACCCGGATTCTTTAGCCACACCAATAACTTAATCTCAAACTTTAAAGCTGCAGTTTGTAACTTAGGACACAGTAGCAGTTAATAAATGAAACTGCTGGAATTGCTGGAGCTGCTTGTCTCTGTTTATAGATATGACGTGTCAGGCACATACCATTAAATCTGAAATGGTCTGTATTTAAACAATGAGGGCTAGAAAAGAAACAGAGTCAGAACAACACCATTACTAAAGATAGAAAGTGTGGATTATTCATAACTTAAAAAAATAAATAAATAAAATAAAAAAATAACACAGGCAAGTTATTGCATGATAAACTAGGACTTACAAGGTACAGCAATGTCATTGTGATGGGACATATGATCTTGCAACTTTGCCATTCTTGTGGTTTGGAGGAAGATGTAAAATAAAGTTGGTGTGTGTGCATGGACAAAGTTGCAGTTGCACTGGAGTTGAGCCGAAAGGTTTTGTCTGGTGTGCAGTTCACATGAATGTTCATATCACATTAAATCACTAAAATGAATGCTCTATGTATCAGATACTAGTTAGTCAGACAGTGTATGTGTGCATTGAATCATTCTCTTTTCTGACACACATACAGTAACTACAAGTAGAGAGGTTTATCAAATTTCTGCACAACTTAAAAAAAAAAAAAGTCATTCATTTGAATTTTTACATGTTGGCACTCTGAAAACCTTTTTAAAGTCCAAACATACTCTGCTATGAGCCAGGCAAGACAAATGTGAAAGCATCAGCTGATCACACATTACCACACATAAAAATCTGAGATAATATATGCAATTACCATTTATTTAAAATATAAGTACATGTTTAATTTAAAAAATAATAATAATAATATTAAACATTATTAAAATTGTGAACATTTATACATGAATATGACAGGATGGCTGTCATGAACCGTGGGAGAACCACACTGTATCTCCGATGAGAACTAGACCTAAATATTTATGTAATCCAGGTCATATTTCTGCAAATGACAATGATATTGACTATTATAAATTCCATATTTAATGTTTTATTGTAAATGTCACACAACCATTTTGAGTGGGTGTGATTTTTAACAGATGTGTGTGAAAGCTTACAGATGAGGTTCATCTGCATTAGAAAAATGTGGTCTCCTAGTGTAAAGGGTCTAGTTGACTTTCAATAAAAGATAAAAAACCAAAACCAATTACTGAATTCATACTGGAGGCACAAAAAGATTTTAAATAAAAAGGAATTTGGTTGTATGTACTTTAAAAAATCTGATGATGATGTGTTTTATTTTATCCTAGCAAGTCAGCTTGCTAGGATAAAATAAAAACATTTATGCTGTGTGTAAAATACTGATATGTTTGTGTAAAACAAATTAACAAGAAACATTTCTGTTTGTGTTTTGTTTTTTTTTTCACAAATGTGAATGTGTTGATTGTTACTATGGAAATGTCTGCTCGGAAACTGCTTTCCACATGAAAATATCTTAATTCAGTATCTCAGATAAGATGCTGAAAGGCAATATCATTATTCTAATGTTATTATTGTTCTGAAATAAAATAAATGTTGTACTTGCTCGTCAAATTAACAATAAGTTATTTTCCGGACACAATCTGTAGAAACTAAAGCGAGGTCATAGATTCAAATCCCACACAAGCCCACAAGTGTTCCTCTTGTCTGAGCATATTTGTGTAATTATCCAAAATTGGCTCTTTGTCAAAAGAAACAGTGTTGTTAACTTTCATAACTACTTCTGTTGATTATCCTCTGAATTAGAATTCATACTACAACTTCTTCCTAATTATTAATTGACAGCAGCAACTTGTATGCACAGGACTTGAGTAAGTAAAAACCAAAGATGTTGAGAAGTAATTGTATTCAGGCCTATTAAATTCAAACCGATTCTTAGTTTGGGAGTATTTCATGGCCACCACTCACATGCAGTCTAGAGGAAATGTTCCGTGGCATTATCCTTTAAACTCACCAGAGGGACTTTTGAAAAAAGGCCTTCATAATTGAATTAATAGGGGTGGGAGTGAGTGGATGAATAGATAGTGTTCTGACCCCTGGTGGCTGGTGCGTGAACACAGGCTGGCTGAGCTCAGGGAGGACTCAACAGCACTTGCAGAGGGAGGCAAGAGGAGTGTGGGTTTTGACAGCTGTCAGAGCCTCCCCACCCTGCTCCTCTGGCCTCCCGCTCCGTTCCCAGTTCAGTCTTTGCAAATGCACTACTACCAGCCTTCGTGTTCACCGGCAGTGGAGCCAGCGCATGTATTTTTCAAACACATCCTCCTCCTCGGCGGCCAAAAGGAATTATTTATGCCACCAAAGCTATCAAAGTTCTGCGCAATGACGCTGGTGGAATTGCAAACATGCAGGGAGATAGAGTGGTAATCAATGGGATAGAGAGAGAATAACGAACTATTTCCTCTGGCTGACGCGAGTCGGAACCTATTACTTGTCTGTTGTCAATGCAAGGTGGGTTCAATATTGCTGTTCTTCATAAATTCAGTGGCACATTATCTCATGTCAGCCTGCTATTGTGAAGTCAAAATAACATGCGCTGTCACTGTCTGACAACAAATCAAAGGCAAAACATAAATACTGAAAATAACTGTTCAGAGCACAGATACAACACTTTTTGTTGTTGCTTTCTCTTTTGCTATTGTCATTTCCACATTTTTTAAGTCATTTTTTGTTTGTTATTGAATTTGAATCTGGGTGAATACTTGGCTGGAAAGTACACATATATTTGTGAATTGGCTCTCTAGATTACTTTTTACTGATAAGCAACAACATTTTGTTGACATGCTTTTGCTCTTTTTCTATAGATGATGCATACCTTCTCTCGGGGCTAAACATTGAGGAGGTGTATCCAGAGACAGCAAGTTTTATCACTTACGAAGGGTCTATGACAATCCCACCATGCTACGAGACCGCAACGTGGATTCTGATGAACAAGCCAATCTACGTCACAAAAATGCAGGTAAATCACCGTACGCTGTCAAAAATAGGTTTGCTGAGAATTTTATGGCTATATTTGTTCACAAAGTTAAGTATACTAACATCCAAATCTCGGGAAATAACAAAATGTCACACTGAAAGAAACAAAAGAGTAACAACTACCAGATCACATTATGCCTTTTTTCCACTGAGTGCTATGGTTCGGTTCAGTATGGGTCACCTTTATCAGACTTGTGTCTCCACTGCCAAATGATACCCTTTTGGTAGGCCTGGTAAAAGACAGAATGCTGCAGTTGACATCATTCTCGCTCAAACAAAAGTAAAAAAAATAAAGCTGTATGGGTAAATCACATTTATGGAAAGCACTTCAAACTAAACAGATGATTTACATTTATGTATAAATGTTAATTACTAACCTTTCTATGAACAGGGTTAATTATAGCCGCAGATCAATGATAATGTGAAAAAGCCTACAGTAAATTCTATCAAAAAAATAAATCATATGAACACATACAGACATTTACAGTCTTAAAAATGCAACTAATCACAATAAAATTACCCAAAACGTACATTTAAGCCTTATTTAAAAAAACTATACGGAATGTATACAGTCAGTGCAAACCTCTCTTCTGTATCTTTATCCTTCACCAGCACATGTAACGTCTTGTTAGAAAGTAATTTCGTCATTCTGAGTTCATAATAATCCAAAAAGTGATGGTAATAATTAAAAGTTGAAGTTTATTCCTGTCTTGGATTGCTGGAAGAATCGTTTGTTTTTTTGTGCTTCACTCTCGTGTTTGTTTATTTCTGAAAGAATGTGAGAAGCCACATTTCTATAATCAAGCGCAATATAGATGAGCAGCGAAGCACACGCATATGAATGGTGAAAAGAAAAAGTAAAACCATTTCTTCTTATGACAACCTCATAAACAATAGGACATGGGACAGATTCTGTTCTTCTTAGCATGTGGTTGTTTATCACAAGACGATGACAAGGTTTGTTTGAGCTCGGGTCAAGCATGGCTCATTACTGTATGCATTATTACAATGTAATATCTTGGCTGTGTATTTAAAAATGGGGCGTCCCTTCCTTTCATTCTTCTGGCTTGTTGCATGCAATGATAACAATTCTCTGTAAACCAATAGCATTCAGCTGCGAGTGTAGCTTGACCCGTTTTGATACCATTCTGTTGAGCTAGGGACCCTTTGTAAAGGGGTACAGTTTGGTTCACTTTTTGGTGCCCTTTGACAGTAACAAGGACAAGAAAAGCATACCAAACCAAACTGCTCAGTGGAAACAGGCCATTCAACAAAAACTCCAGTTAAAAACTGGCAAACAGTCACACAATACAACCATATGCTGGTAAGAGGTAGAATGAGACTAAAAAACACAACACATTTTTTTTTCAGTGTACCTTATTCAAACAAACAAACAAACAAAAAAGCTGCAGCAAGATCCATTAGATGAGTTACTGAAAGAATTTCAGAACATCAAATCAAGTCAACCTTTTAGAGTTATTTACTTGATCTAAAAATCTATTTTTATGGATTGGGCTAACGCCAGGCTTCTTAAAGGCAGAACTTGTCACTTTTGACACTGTTTTGATCATATGTAATATAATCTGTTCTTGAATGACACACTCACGTAGCTCTCTAGACACTCTTTGATGCGGGTCTGTTAGGATTGGATTGACTGTGCGATAATTGCCTGACCTGCCAAGAGAGAGTCAATATAAAACCTCTGCTTGTCCTTACAGATGCACTCCATGCGACTGCTAAGTCAAAATCAGCCCTCGCAGATATTCCTCAGCATGAGCGACAATGTTCGCCCAGTGCAGCCTCTGAACAACCGCTGCATTCGCACCAACATCAACTTCAGCATGCAGGGCAAGGACTGCCCCAACAACAGGGCACAGAAGCTGCAGTACCGAGGTCAGTGAAGCTGTGATCTCTCAGCCTGCTTTGAATTAGAGACTAAAGCAGACTATGACAGAGCCAAGTGTGTGTACAGCTTTCATCATTGACTTCCCTCAACAACACCAACTCCAAGGCAGAATAACACTGTTGATCATTATGAACAGGTTTGCTGAAAACTTTAGGAGAACTTGGTTTAGTTTTCAGATGACTTGAAATAGTGCATCAGATACAACTTTTTTTTAAAGGTGTTATTTTTTTTTTATATATGCTCATTTATTTATTTAAAAGATCTTATTGCAACACTTCATAAAATTTGTAAGAGGATCCATGAACATAAGCAGGCAACTGTATTTCTGTTTTAGATAAGCTAATGTGATGCGTGTTTTATTGTTTTACATCACTCAAACACTCATACTAGATAAGTGTAATGAATTATTCAGCACCATTTGAGCAAATATTTTCACTAAATTCCTTAAACTCGCTTTTATTTTGTTAATATTTACAAGTAATCTCCTCTTGACCATGCATCATTTATTGACCAAGAGTCCTAGGAATTCCAATAAAGCTCAGACAGCCATGGGCGTTTTATAATGTGTTTGTGCTTTAACCAGAATGCCTGAGATATTGTTGCAAATGGTTTCAGCAGTAAAGCATCGTAAGCACCGAGGAAAGTCTACTTTATTGAGCTTGCTTTTACTGCATGAATTTCCTTATATAGTTGTGAAATGAGTAGTGTGGCACTAGTTTGAGAGGTTACATTTGCCACACTGGTAGGCGATACAAAAAGATTCCTTCCTTTTATTGCAGTTGAGTGGTTAAAGGATGTACAGTAAATATCTTGGAGGAGAAGAAACGGAGAGAGGTATTTAATTAGCGTTGGATACGCATCTGAGGTCATGTATCTTAACCAGGGAGACGTGTGCTTTTGTAGCAGGCATAGTGAGGTGTCTGCAGGCTAATTGAATGTTAAATTTTAGCTTGAGGTGGTGATATGCAGAGTGCGAGCGAAAATTGTAATTCTGGGAAACTGCACAATGAAAATGAACCAAGGCTTACAAGAACATCAGCCTGTACTGGAAGAAAAAAAAGTAGGGCATTATAATTTAGTTTTTTATTTCGTACTGAACCACAGATGTACACATTATGAAAGACAAAATAAATGAATTTAACTATTCTCTTCAAATTTTACATTAAAGATGTGTGTTTGCTGATACAGACACATGCACCTCTAGTCCTGAGCAGTGATGTTTGCTTGTTCTCAGGGCTGAGCAATATGTTTTCCTAGTGCATAACTTGCATTTTACTTCATTTTACATAATATTAAGTGAGGGATAATGTACATCTAGGTGATTTTTTTTTTCCACGCAGAATTATCCCCTCTAGATGCATATTGTCCTGTTCATTTAATGGCATAATAATTTGACACTAAACTATCATCTGAAGGTTCATCTGTAGCCATTTATTAAGTATTTGAAATGTGAAACTATTTAAAATCCTCTGAACGCAGCGTACACTAACCTACTATTCAGTCACAAGAACAGTCAAACAGTCAAGAATAGCAGTGTGAAATATATATATATATATATATATATATATATATATATATATATATATATATATATATATATATATATATATATATATATTTATATATATATATATATATATATATATATATATATATGTATGTATGTATGTGTATATATATATACAAATATGTGTGTGTGTGTGTGTGTGTGTGTATGTACAGGTATGTATGTATGTATGTATGTATACAGCTTTATTTGATATTTAAATGACAGCTTTTTTTCTTTAGCATTTTTATATCCTATAATTATTTATAATTATGATAGGGTCATCTGGCTTAACAACCTTCAACTCAAAGCCTTTTTTTTTTTTTTTTTTTGCGTGGGGAAAAATAATCAATTTAAATTGTGGATTTGAATAAAAAAAAGGCCATATCGCCCAGCCCTAATAAAATCGCATACAAAATATGGATGTAGCATAAATGCTGCAATACAAAATAAAATATAGAGAGGTTATTGTCATTTGAAACATCATATTCAGCAAACCAAAATATAAAGAAGCTAAAGAAAATATAAATGAGTCCAAAGAATAACGACCAAGTTTTAATTCAGCATAACATACAGTAGTCATCATTCGAAAGGGATTATAGTTTTAGGACAAGTTTTTGATATATTTCAAATGTTGACTACTGCATATCATGCTATAAAACTTAATATTGTAATCTAATCTATTTGTTCTGGGGGGAATAACTGATGACTGTGACCAAATACTGCCTTTAGAAAAAGGCTAAATTTCACAATATACTAACATACAGACATCTGTCATAGTCCTGAATAAGTAGCTGTCACAGGAGTGCTTTCAGTGTCCAATGAGAGGCTTAACGGCTGCCAGCCTACTAAAAGTCCCATCTCAGAAATTATTGCCATTTTCAAATAGCCACTATCCTTAAATAAACTGCATATTTGCAATCTAAACAAAAAAATTCTGCCTAAAAGATGCTATACTGAGTTTAGTCCTCTGCCTGACACTCACTGTGGGCAGAGTGATATACATGGGAGAAACAGTGCTGATACTGGCAAAATATCACACAGCTATCAGCCAATTAGATTTGGAAACCAGAAAGAGCTGTTGTATGTGTATATAGTATGTGATCTCAATGTAGTTGTTGAAGAATGTTATAATAATAATACTATTATTTTCCTCTTAAAGTGAACGAATGGCTGCTGAAATAGAGCCAGGATGCAGACCAACCCAAGAACACTAACAACATTGAAAAGAATGAAGAGGAAAAGCTCATGGATAAACAGAATGAAGACTGACACATGTCCTGCCAGAAAAAGTCATGATGTTGTAAAGAAAAAAAAAAAAAAACACCACTGCAAGAAGAAACTCTGCACAGTTGGCAAAGAGTTCCAATTTCATACATCCAATCAAGACCAATGACATACCTACACAAATGTTTTGATACCTTTTTTTGGGAAAGCAAACAAAAAAATATATACAACATGTATTTCATAGGCTCTTCACGTATTGAACTGAATGTTTTTAGCCTTTGTACATATGGACAACTTGCTACCAATCTTGGGATAAAGGGACAGGACATTGAAGCACCCTACCAATACTGAGACATCCTTGAACATAACTGCATTCTCAATCTTTATTCTGGCTCGTGCTGTGGAGAACCGGAGCAGAGGCAGCCTTGCAGATTTATTATCAAGACAAAAACCATCATAAAGAAGACTACGGCGTGATGTTGTCCGTGGAGAAAAAAAAGAAAGTGTCTTGGCCTTGTAAATATAATTATTCATGCTGAAAATGAATATGTAAAGATAAAATAAACATTTAAAAAAATAATAATATCAGAAGGAAAATAAATGAAAAAAAAAAGTTGAATATTTTACGCTTGGCGCACTTTCTGGAGCAGAGCTGATGCCTTTTTTTCTGTTTCATTGTTTACAATGGTCATACACTGTGTTTGATTAATGTTATCGGCCCAATAAATGTGTTTGGAAAGTTCATTTTTTGTAAATATTTTTCTCTGTGTTTGGCTGCTCATGTTAATATGCAGTACAAAACTTTAAAAAGAGGGGGAAAACATCCGCTGTGTTTGGTGCGAACATCTTAAGAGCTGCTTAGAAGTGAATTGTTCTATTTTTGACTGAAATCAAACTAAATATCTGTTTAATGAGGCTGACAATGGTTGCAGAAACACTGCAGTGTTGATTTGCTGTGGATTTGTGTGGCGTCAGCGAGTGAAAGCTTCATTGATCGCCCACACCACCTTTTGGTTTAATTATATCTCAATCAATGAAGCATACCTCCTGTTTTAACCCCGCTGTGAGCAAAAACACGGCCTGTGATTCTAGTATTTTATCATGGTAGTGCACAGATGGCTAATAAAAAGATAACAAGAGGCAGAAAGTTTCAACAGCAAGCGCTCCTGGTTACTGTGGCCATTTTTCCACCAGGCCTGCAGTTGAAACCAAATTAAGCTTTTTGATGGATAAATACCGGCTGTGTTTTACTCTTGAAAAGTAATCACCTGCGGCCTACAGCACATATTAGAGGGGCAAACTTGCGTCTGTTCAGTGATACCACCTGTTCCTGCCAAACACTAGAAACACATCAGAAAACTGGAAAGGAGGCACTCTGATGTTGAGAGGATATTAATGCTAATACATTAATAAAGGAAAGAAAAGGTCTCTGGCTCTCAGGGAATTTAAGTGCAGCAACTGCAGGAGGAAATGATGTAAGACTTTTATTAAAAGCCCATGCAAAGACAGATGTCCAGATTCTTGAATGTGCTTAGTTCTGTGGTCAAATGACACCTCAGCTAGGGGTGCAACTAACAATTAGTTTAATAATCGATTATTATGTCGAATATTTTTTTCAATGAATCAATGAATCGGATAAAAAAAAAGAAAAGCATTCATTAATAACCCTTTATTAAATAACAGAACTAACAAACGTTGTCCTTGCACATCCATGAGCTGTTGTAATGATAATAATAAAAATAATAATGATAATAATCAAATAAAAAACTAACTTAGTAATTTTTTTCCTGTTTTCAATCCAAATATCTAAAAAAAATCTTAAATCAAGATGCATACTATACACATGAAATAGCATAAGAAATTATGTCTTGTTTTCTGAAAAAAACAACATCTCAAAAAAACATCTCAAAATTTTATGATTGTTTGCTTAAAACAAGCAAAATTATTTGCCGATGGGGTAAGAAAAATAATCTTAATGTGATATAATCTCAAACAGAAGTAATAAGCATCACTTAATTTTCTCATCCATTTGTTCTTGCCTAGTCTTGATTTAAGATTTTTTAGGTATTTGGACTTGAAACAAGATGAAAGAAATAAGAAAAGGTTTTATTTATTTATTTATATTTGTATTTTATTTTTTTTTTGCAGTGCAGCTTTACATGACAACAGATTTAAAAATTAATGATCCAAAAAAGGCGAGTGTCTAAAAATTCTTTAGTCTTGCATTGCAAAGTGCAAAGTAACTATAGCAGCGCTGCTTTACTTCTTTTATTCACTCTTTCACTGGTGAGGCCCCGGGAGTATGTTTTGTTAGGCGATCATTATTTTATACCGTTCACCTTTAATGTTTTTGAGTCAACGTTTCATGTTTGTCAGCCACCGCAGCCACAAAATCGCTGTATGACAGATGTAACACAGATACGTTAGTGTTTGTTGTTTAAAAGATGTATAAATGATCTTGATTGTGTTATATAACTTGAGATGGATATCAGCATGTTTATTTGCGGCCGCACACATACCTCATTCACAAAAGCAAAACAGGATTCAGCACATCATTTCCTCAGTTACTCCCAAAATGCATGCAAGCATGTGGCTGGCCAGTTGGGAGAAGAATAGATTGAACTTTATTGTTACTTTACTATGCGTTTCTGAAATGAATAATACACATCGGCAAGATATATTTGAAAGGACTGTTAGACTTTCATAGACTTTCTTGTGTTTTACAAACTCTAAATGTATTGTTTTACTAGTATGTGTGTGCATTTACATGTCTAAAACATAAAATAAGCAGTGGGTGGTTAAAAACACTGCATAATTGTGATAATTGCCAACGCTCAGTTTGAATTTTTCACGTCATGCTTTTCAAGCTGGATAACAAGTAAACACCAGCGCAGGGACATTACGTTTCTCACTTCAAAATGGAACAAAAGTAGGATTCTGTAGTGATTACCCTGCTTTTGCACCCTTCCTCCTCTTCATAGACTCCAACATGTTTGCATTCCAGGTGCTGAATCATTGCCGTGGTGCTCCTGTGATCACTTTTGCATACTTGGCTGTTAACAGATTTTTTTTTGTTTATTTAGTGTGAAATGCTCTTACATCTTGAATGACTAGGGTCACACAGATTTCTCTACCTTCGCCATGTATCTTTCCTCTAACATTACCTCCACTCGTTTTTTTTTTTTTGCTCCATTCTGTCTATGAGGCGAGAGAGGCAGGTTTTTTTAAAATGATCAAATGTCTCCACGTCACGTGACATGACGAATTGATTATGAAAATTGTTGCCAATGCTATAAGTAATCAATTTTAATTGATATAATCAATTCGTTGTTGCAGTACTAACCTCAACAAATACTATTAACATCATAAATTTGAATACTTAATAACAACTTTCATCCTAAAGGGATAGTTCACCCAAAAATAAAAATTCTGTTATTAATTACTTACCATCATCAAAGAGCTTAGAATGACCAAGAGGCGACGCTCTGGTGTAATTTAGGAAACAGCCACTAGAGGGCGGCCATTTTGGAATGAAAACTCCAATAGAACAACATGCATATTATAAGTCTGTAAAATAAACTATTAAAAGTGCTGATGTTCTTGATAATACGTTTCAGGTTGTATCTCAACTTTAATGCGCTTTTTGAATAAATAAATAAAAAACAAAGCAGCTGCTTGCCATCGCGACAGTAATGAGATCCAATGGACGGCCGATCACTTTCACTCCAAAATGGCAGAATCCGGGGCTGTTGCTGGGCGCAGCTGTTGCAATGGAACGTTCTATTAAGTGTCGCCTCTTGGTCATTCTAAGCTCTTTGCCTTCATGTGGTTCCAAACCCAGAGACAGTTGTTATTCTTCAAAATACAACTGACATTTTTAGTTCACTTAAAAATCCTACTCTGTACCATCACGTCGTTCCAAACCTTTGAGTTTATTTCTTCTGTTGAACACAGAATAAAATATTTAGAAAAAAGCTGAAAATCTGTAACTATTGACTTCCATCGTAGAAGAAACAAATACTGTAGAAGTCAATAGTTACAAGTTTCCAGACTTCTTCAAGGCAGAAACTTTCATGGTTACCAGAAGAAAGACACTCAAAGGTTAGAGACAGGTAAAGTGTGAGTAAATGAACAAAGAATTGATTAAACTTGAAATGAACTATAACTTAAAGATATTTTAGATTAAATCCAAGAACTCCTTCATTCCCCATGGACAGCAATTATAACAGCTTATTCACAACAGACTGTATGCCTTCAGTGGATCAGTCTGAATATTTTGAGAAAACTTGTGTGCACATAAAACAAGAATGACAGATTCATTGATAACAGTGCTGTGCTTTTTGTGTGCATCGCACTCGGTCACCTGCTGATGTTTAACAATGCTTTGTTTCATAGCTTGATAATACTCCGATTAAACCACCAAAGTCACATGGACTGTTTTGGTAGTTTTCTTTACATTGAACAAGCCGAGAGCATTGGTGTCTATTAAGGATAAGGCTCTCATATTTAATCAAAAATATCTTAATTTGTGATTTGAAGATGGACGGAGGTCTCAGGGGTCTAGTCTCGTGACAGTGAGTAATTAATGAAATCATTTTCATTTTTGGCTGAACTTGAATTTAAGCATCATTAAAATTCTTTAAGGTGTGATTTTTTTTGGAACTATGTTGATGTTTGCCTCCCAATTTTACTGTAATCTTTTAATTAAAAATCTTTATTGTAAAAAACAAAATTAGTGAAATACACTTTACAATAAGGTTATAAGGTGTATAATTAAATGTTGGTTATTGCATTAGTTAACACAAATTAACAGTGAACACCACATCTGTCAAGCATTACCTAATATTTGTTAATGTTAACTAAACCTATATCTTTAGTTAACAGCATTAAATAAACGTTATTAATGTTAACTTATAAATATCCAAATTGTTCTCTTTACATTAACTGCCCAATTATTTAATGTTTACTTACAGTACACATACACAAATGTATTTGTAACATGACCTAACAATGAACATTTATTCAGCAATGTAAAATATTTGAGGTAAACTAAGCATATATTAATGCGTTAATGAATGAACCTGTTAACACATTAGTTCATGCAATATTTAACATGATCAAATAATGAACAAATGTTAGTAACACATTATATAGAGACTGTTAGTGGTTCCTATTAGTGGAAACCAAGTATTAACAAAGCATTTGTTAAGAGGGAAAAATAACCTTATTGTAAGGTGTACTCAAACATTATCTAATGCAGTGTTTCCTGACCCATTAATTTCAGGTTTTGGAGTCTCTTCTAATGATCTGATAAGTTGATTTAGGTGTTTTTGATTAGGAAAAAATATTAGGTTGAAAATATGTATTGTTGATGTGCTTTCAGGGACATGATTGAGAAAATAACTAATCTAATGTGTCATTAACATTTGATTTTTGTTTGTTCTTATCAACTACTAATGCATTAACTGATGTATACATTGACATATTAATATACACTACCTGACAAAAGTGTGTCGCCCATCCAAGCTTTAGCATCAACAATAATAACTTGACTTCTAGTTGATCATTTAGTATCAGAAGTGGCTTACTGTATTTAGAAGGCAAAGGCCTCTAGAGCATGCTTATTACACCAAAATAAGATATGATCATGCCATGATTTTTAAACTATTTAATTTGGACAGTAAGGTCTGACTTAGCTTAGACTAAAGTCTTGTCACTTAACAGAAATAATGTACAGTATAGAATATAAAGTCATGGTGCAGTGGAAAAACAGTTAATATTGAGGATGACTTTCATGAGCTTGGAGGACTGCATCCATACATCCCTGCAAAGACTCGAAAAACAAATTAATAAAGTCATCTGGAATGGCAAAGAAAGTGTTGTTGCAGGACTCCAACAGTTCATCAAGATTCTTTGGATTCATCTTCAATGCCCCCTCCATCATCTTACCCCAGGCATGCTCAATAATGTTCATGTCTGCTGACTGAACGGGCCAATACTGGTGCACCTTGACCTTCTTTGCTTTCAGGAAATTTGACATTGAGGCTGAAGTATTAAGAGGAGCTCTATCCTGCTAAAGAATGTGCCCTCTCCTGTGGTTTGTGATGTAATGGGCAGCACAAATGTCTTGATACCTCAGGCTGTTGAAGTTGCCATCCACTCTGCAGATTTCTTGCACGCTCCCATACTGAATGTAATCCCAAATTATGATTTTTCCTCCACCAAACTTGTCTGATTTCTGTGAGAATTTTGGACCCATGCGGGTTCTAATAGGTCTGCAGTATTTGTGATGATTGGTTCAACAGATGATTCATCTCAAAAATCTCCCTTCAGCAACTTTTCCATATGATCAACCAAAAGCAAAGTTATTATTTGTTGCTCTGAAGTCAACGTTCACCACTGTTAGTTCATGTTTACTAATGTATTAACTCATTAATATGTTTAGTTAACATTAACAGCCATTAAATAATGCTTGGCTTATAGATTGTCCACTGTTAGTTTGTGTTAAATAATGGATTAGTTAACTAACTAATACAACCTCACTGTAAAGTGTTACAGAAAGAATATACATGTTCTAAAATTATATAATATCACATACATTTTTTATCCAGTTATATCATAAGTGGAGGGAAGTATGATCAAAAATCTACCTCTGTAATTTTCTTTACAATTCCGTCAGTTTCACAGTTAATAACTGCCTTTTTTCCATTTTCTATAACACACTTTTTCTATAGGTGTATTTCTTTGTTTGAGTTTAAAGTGACCTGCATATGTTCTCATGAGACTTTAAAAGCCAGTAGTTTCCCCTGCTGTAATTCAGTCATGATTCACTTTCTCTGAGACTCTCTTGTGCTCTTTTTCCTTTCTACACAGCCTCTTTTCTTTTCTTTTTTCTTTTTTGTTATCTCATCCTAAAAGCCTGAGCTCCTCATTGTGATTCCCACTGCCTGCAGGTGGCTGGTAAACTCTCAGAGAATGTGCTCTCTCATGGTTACCATTCAGCTTCACCTTAAGACAAATGTTGCTAGTCATCTCTGCTTTGTAATCCAACGAAAACAAGCATTAGGGTCAAAAAAGTCCCACACGTTCCTACTCATAAATATGAAAACAAGTTTTCTGACAATTTCAGATTGGTAGTCTCCGAAGAGCCTTATAGATACTTTTCATCGCCTCCATTTCTAAAGGTTCAGAAGGTTCAAACACAGATTTTATATGTTGTTTTCATGGCCCCTTGCCCCCTGGCCTATATTCAGTTGATAGACCTCTCCTAAAAACTGTGGATTTCCTGGAAACACTGTTATTTGTCTCTGATATCCTTTAAAACCTTTTTTTTTCACTAGAAATATTGTGCTATAACCAATCAGCCCAACATATCATCTTCAGCACTTCAGTCTATGATTAATGAAGATTAGGGGAAAAAATTACACATCCACCTGCACATGACTACTGCGTTTCAAATTATGGGTTGCACTTCCGGTTTAAAGAGTTTCTTCAATTAAAGAAACCTAGGATTAATATAGATGAGGAAAAAAATAGACACGACCTCTGGATTTCAAATTATGGGTTGCACTTGTGGTTTAAGGAACTTCATTTGCAAATCAATGAAAATAATCTTCAATAAAACAAATCCTTTAAAATAATAACCTGTGTTAAATAATACATACAATAGTGAAAACTGAGTGAGATGTAGGTTTTGGTGGAGTGCTTCATTTTTGTTCATCGTGAAAATAACAATACGATTAGTGTTTGTTTATTTATTTACAGTATTTTGTCTTTGTAGCAATATTAAACATGGTGATTATTGCTGTACTATAGTTCCCTATAGTAATAGTATTCAACATTATGGAATGGTTGATTGCTATTGTATTACAGTTCCCAGAATCAATAATAATGTTATAACTGTTGTTTATTTATTTATTTATTTATTTATTTATTTATTTATTATTGCGTATTGCATGTCTTTTACTTTGTCCCGCCTTCTTGTTTTTTTTTTTTTTTGTTATCCCATAGGCTCCCATACCGGCGTGATCTCGTGTTTTGATTGCTACTGGTCTCAGAGGCCTGTATAAAAAGGAGCTTCCGGAAGGGTTCGCGGAGCTTATTCGTGTTGCCTCCGTTGCTGGGAGTGGAGCTCCTGGATTTCCCTTACCCCTCCGGCCGACTACCAACAATCAATTTTCTACCATTGTTCATACGTTAACATTTTGAGAATTTGAGCGTGTAGGGGTGGCCTGCCTATTTATTTGATTACTTTTGACTATGTTTATGTTTATAGTTCCTATTCCTCCACAATCCCGCCCTCTAGAGACTCTGATTGGTCATCTAACATAATGTGCAGTGATTCACAGTTTGACTCCACATCACCAGGAAGCGTCATGTCCAGTCACGCCTCTAATAGCATCACTAGCACGCACTGCCTCTGCTGTGTTAATACTGTCAGTCAGTGTAGCCATGTCAGTGTGAGCCTGAATCAGACAGAAAATGAAGAGGACACAACTGAACCTCATGCCTGCTCTCTAAAATAAAACCTGGCAAGTGTCTTGCACATGTATTCGGAATAAGCATGTATAAATAATAAGAAACGTTCACATATCTTTTGCGAGTTTGTAATTTGAACAAAGAAATCGGCTGCATACAGACACACTGCAGTGCTGGTGAAGACTGTGTGTTTTACAGCGGTTTTGAGGGATAAATATGAATCTGTAGTTAAATTGTTAACCGTGCCAAACAGCATTTCCCGTTGTTTACATCCTTGTTTACGTCCTTGCTAAAACATACCGTTAACGCTAGAAACTGTGCATGTGATAAATCAATTTAAACAAATAAAAATACCTACATGTTGTGGCTCACAATCCACAGCTTTTTCTACTATGGTTGGAGCTGCTCCTTCTTTGAGGAGTTTTTAGCCGAATCCAGCTCTGAACTGAGAGAGATTCTGGAAGTTCGCCTTTGTCAAATGTTAGAGCTATATTATTTTATAATTCTCTAGAACATAATTAAAATGTAATTGTAAGCACTTCTCTTTTTGTGCCGTGTCCTTTGAAAGCCCAAATACAGAAACAGAACAAGCTCTGTGGAAATAGCAGCGCTTGGACGGCATTTTAGCTTTCTCTGCTACAATATTACAGTGTCTCATTACCAAAAAAAGAAGCAATATTTCTTCACTTCATGTGTGAACCGATGGCTGGTTGAAAACTGACTCTTAAAGCCCATCGCACACCACACACGAAATGTCATGCTGTATATACTGTAGAAATATAAAAATGTTTTATATAAAATAGTATGTAAAAACATGGTGCAGTTGGCTTTAGTCTCCCTGCCTTTCCTGTATTTGCCTTTTCAAGTTTAATATAATCTTTTATTATATGTATTATCATATAAATCATCATTGTAATTTCACTAGGAAATGTGGTGTCCAATCAAATGCAGCCGTGCATATTAATAATCAATTGTCCTGCCTTCATCAGGATTTTATGATTACAGGAGACCGAGGAAACTGCATGGCTATTCTTATTATACAGCAGACCATTTGTTCCAATCTTACAGTTGATTAGGAGCAAACCTGTCCTTTGGATTATTCAAAATTTTGAACTCAAAATGTGATCTATTTGATCCAAACAAAACAGGATTATATTGAGCCCATCAGAAGGAGTGATTCAGTTCACCAAATATACAAAATAAAATGAAAAAAGTATTTTTTTTTAGTGAATGATCTATGCCTCAAAGCAAGAAGGTCGCTGGTTCGATCCTCTGCTCAGTTTTCGTTCCTGTGTGGAGTTTGCTTGTTCTCCCTGCGGTCGCGTGGGTTTCCTCCAGGTACTCCGGTTTCCCCCACAGTCCAAAGACATGCAGTACAGGTGGATTGGGTAGGCTAAATTGTCCGTAGTGTATGAGTGTATGTGTGGATGTTTCCCAGAGATGGGTTGCGGCTGGAAGGGCATCCGCTGCGTAAAAACTTGCTGGATAAGTTGGCGGTTCATTCCGCTGTGGCGACCCCGGATTAATAAAGGGACTAAGCCGACAAGAAAATTAATGAATGATCACAAACTTAATGGTTGCTAATGATTTAAAGCCTATATGAAGCATATTGCATTGTGCCACAACAATGACAAAATAATAGCAAAGCAGTATTAGGCATGGGACGATAACAGTTTTCAAGGTATACCACGGTTTGGAAAAGTCAAGGTTTTAATACTGCCAAAATTTTCTGTAATACCGTCCCTAAGGTATGTGTAAGATTTTTTATTTATATTTTTTAGTTTTTTAGAATAGTATCTACAGCAGAAAAAAAATATCAAAAATGCCGTTTTAAATTGTAAAGAAATCTGTGTTTTTGAAACAAATGAAGACAGCATTACCTAGACATAAAAAAATAATATATTTTAGAGCAGTAATCACAATACTGTAATACCGTGAAACCATGATATTTTTATCCAAGGTTATCATACCATCCGAATCTTTTACTGGCCCATGCCTAAGCAGTATTGTATTAGAACAAACAAAAAAAATGCAAAATGTTTGTTGATTGCAGTGTTTCTGTTTACCTTTAATACAAACAATGGCTGTTTTTGACCACTGGTATTTTGACAATCACAGTGAGCCAACCCAATGTTTCTTTAAAAACGGTCATAAAAGTTAGATAGACCAGTTAATCTTGGATAGCAAAACCTGGGATTTCCAAATCTGGACCAATTTGATCCAGATTATTATTATTTTTATTATTATTTTTTTTTAAACTAGGCCCAGATTAGCCTTAACCCTGGTTTATACTTCTGCGTCAAGTGACCGGCGTAACCCACGGCGCATGCAACGCGCGTAGCTGTGCATTTATACTTCTGCGCGCTGTCTCTCTTGGTCTGCATTAACACTTCCGAAATGCTAGTTGGCAGTGAGGTGTAAATGTTGCTGTTTTGCTTTTCCTGAACACTTCCTGGATGTACAAGTGGCTCAAACTCGCTCATTTTGAGGCAGGAACAGGCGGACGAGCAACAACTTTAACTATGAGGTAAACACAAAACAAAACTTTCCATCCGGAGCTCCTTCACGGGACTCCACACTTGTAAACAATCGCTCCATCAGGCTCGCGCCATTCGCGCGGCTCTCTGTCCCGCCCAGACTCGTCAGCGCTACCAAGCCGACCAATCACAGAGCTTGCGATCCGCGTCGTAGCGACGTGTAGTTACATTCTTTGAGAGGTGCACGTCAGCGACTGCGTCAGCGCCGTAGCATACGCCGGCGTTTAACGCAGAAGTATAAATAAGCCTTTATATGACACCTTTAAAGAAAGTTATTTCCATATTTAGCGGGATACAAAATGGATAAAGATGAAAAAAAAAAAAAAAACAAGCAGAGGATGACATTATTAGTTTTTCAAATTTATGCTTTATAACATTGGACGTCCGTTCATGGTTTCCGCTACATTCATTCTTCCATGGCAGGGAAAATTCATCTCGCCACGGCTACATTACAGCTTCTCATTTAAAACACTCAGACAATGTTGTTGTTTTTTTAATGGCGGGTTATAATTGCACCAAAACTTATTATAAGGTAATTGAATTATAACATTGTGAACTTTTCTGTAACCGTAGTAGTGCTGTGAGTTATTCATTTAACTCTTTATGGTGACATGCTGACTGACTAGAGTTTCTAGCCATTTCACTTTACTTCAGGAAGCATTAATGCTGCTCTGTAGGTCTATTGGAGACATTCAGAAATATTCCTAGAAAATCTAATAAATGTTGAAGACAAACTCATTACATTACGCACTAAATTGCACTTAAGCAGCGTTTATTTGAGAGCATGCAAGAAAATCTGCTCACTTGAGCAGCGTATATTTGAGGGTGTGCAAGAAGTTTTGTGCACGAACAGAGGAAATCAGCGCACATGCAGAGAGACACATGCTCATATTACATATATGCAATCTCGACATGTAATACTGCTCTCACGACATTTGTCATTGAAATAATGTCATAGGTTGTTGGTAGATATGTGTAAAAGGCCTGCCATCACAGCTGGAAAAAAATCTAGAGAAAACACTGCTATTCATCTGTTCGTTTTTTAATTCCACGTACTGAATTAACCACACGCAGGCTTGATGACACACTAATTTGATACTGAAAGCTAATTGGTTTGAAAGGTTACGTCTGACAATGATTGGTTATTTACAGAGACTCCAATTTCATCTCTGTTTTGGGGCATTGCATCATCTGAATATCCATTCTGATTGGTCAATTCACAAATCACAAGCCTTTTGCTGTAATTAAAAATTCATGGGCTTCTGCACATGAAAGAAAAATATGCATTTTATGCAATTGAGTTATGCATCTTAGGCAACTGATAAAAGCGTCATTTGTTTGATTACTTTAATCAGTATATTAATTCTGAAAGAATCTTTGAAAAGTCTCAACTAGGGGTGTGTGAAATTTATCAATGATAACAACAAACTTGTTGTTTTATTGCAACATTGACACTACATCTGTAAATGAATATTTAAACAAGACTCACTGTCTGATGAAACATATTAAAATGTAGTTAGACTTACTCAACCTGTGTTATGAATGCAAAAAAAAAAAAAGTTGTTTGCCCGAATATCACAGCATGATCACAATCGCAAATGGGATTCTGACTACTGAAGGCTCTTTCTCTCTAAGGCTCCAAACTTCAAAGATAAACGCAACATGTGTGCATTTCAGAGCACTACAGTGGGGTTCCTTTCCTGAATTACTTTGTTTTTGAATGAATCATTAGCAGTGGTTGCTTTTTTTTCAATGAATCAGTGAAACAAAGACTTGTTGCAACATAATACTAGTCTTAGTGTAATATTTATTAAGCAACAACAGACCTAAACCAATAAAATTATCAGCATAAAAACACACTAAGCAAAACAGTCATAACATTGTCGATAACACCCCACTTTCCTTTCTCTCTCTGACCTCTTCAAAATCAATCTACAGGGGTTTTACAGTTGCTGAACTAAAATATACATGGCAGTGTTATGCCGTGTTATTAGTGTGGTCTGTCTCTGTTGTCCTATTCTTGCTCTCCCTTACTTTTTTATTAGCCAGCAGATGGAATGTTCCTGCCTGCCAGTGTGTTGAAGAAACCTTTCACAAGTGCATGGCTGCAAATTGTTCTCTCCTGTCCGCTGGGATTTTATTTTCACAGCCCAGCAGAGCTCACAATGTATGCTCTCCTGTTTATCTCCTCGACGTATAGAGAAACAAGATGCCCGTCGGGCTGCATTTCAGACTTTCTCCTCTCATTTTGGCTTTCTCTGACACTCTCCTGGCTCCTTCTCTCTCTCCACCCACTTACATCCCCCTCTCTTGTGTCTCTCATTATTTTACCCAGACTGCATTGCTTCAGCCAAACTGGTCTGCGCAAAAATCGCGGTTATGCAGGAATGTACCCATCTTTAGGCTAGATTTTTGAGCGAACTTAATTCCCAAGCATTACATCTGAGTGCTTTGTCCTTCTCCTTCTGAGAACTATTGAGGGCTCCCATGTCTGAGAGAAACGCGAAGCTCTTGGAAAGATGCGGCATTAGTCATGAGTTTGAGCAAATTAGATGCAGCTGAATGTAAAGGAGGTCAACGGCAAGAGTTGTGCATCTGTGCCAGAATGTACGGTGCCAGCGCTCCTTAAAACATCAAATACTCAGCGTCTAACAAGTTGGCAACCTGGATTAATGAGCAGGGTGCAGATGCTATTATTCTCTACCTCTCCGACCATTTCGACGCACACAGGCTGAATGATAATATTTTATCCCTCTCTCTTTCTCTCTTTAAATCCAATTAGCTGAAAGAAAGTGCTTTGTGGCACCACGCCGCATCAATTATTCATTCCAGTTTTTACACCCAATCCATGCGGGTTCCTGTGCATATTAAACAGAGGGAAAGGCGCAGCCCTGCCAGATGTGCTGATCCTGGTCATTTTCATCTGGTGCCTCTCTAGAGAAGAGCACGCCAGCTCGACGCACGCAAACATCAACATCTACCGGGCTGGAAATGCTGGATCCATAATGCTTACTGGCAATGCAGAGCGCACATCACAACCATACTACAGTGTTTGACAAGAGAGTGTGATCTGAATGAAGAGAGAGCTGGGCTGTTGATGCACTCGGAGGTGCGGTTCATTTCATCTCCAGTTTAAAATCGCTACTTCAAATTTTCAAAAAAAGAGCTGCTGGACAGGAGCCGGTTCATTCCTGCCTTGCAGAAGCCTTTGAACTCTGTAACTAAGGGGTGGGCGATCTGCACACAATTAGGATCCACAAAGCATTGCAATCTCACCAACTTTACTGATCATCTATTCTATTATCAATAATATGCAGAGGTAAACAAGACTATTTACAGTTTTACAGTATGTTTTATTAATATAGCTAATGAAATACTATACATTTTAATTGAATAATAATATATATATATATATATATATATATATATATATATATATATATATATATATATATATATATATATATATATATATTAGGGATGTAACGGTATCAGAATTTCACGGTTCGGTAATACCTCGGTATGAATGTCACGGTACGGTATTTATTGAATCATTTACAGGAAAAAAAAAACTTTTGAAAATACTCCAAAAAAGTGCCAAAAGTGTCAATGACATACAAATTAGCCATCTATCTGTAAGCTTTGAAACACTAACTTCAATTTTAATAACAAAAAAATTATTAAACCATGTAAAAAAATAAAGTTTCAATTTAGTATTGTTGAAAACTCATCACATTCAACATTTAATCACTCACTCACTTAGATAGAGATGGGTTTAAAGGAAAATTATCATATAATTATAATCTGGTAAAAGCTGGTATCTCTGGGTATTTACAATGTCCCCTGCAACAGAAAAAAACCCTCTCATTTGGGACTGAGGTTTCTGGGACAAGAGAGATATGACTTGGCCCATGTTGACAGCAGTAGGGTAACGTTGTGCATTGTCTTTCCCCCACTTGAGAAGACAAACCATGAGTGAGATAGAGGTCTCTTTGCGGTACAAGTCAATTTTCCATACTTCTCCCATTTCATGGCACTGAAGTTCCCCAACCGAAGGGGAACGTTCGAGGTTACAGAAGTAACCCTTTGTTCCCCGAGGAGGGGAACGGAAGTGCCATACTCCGTCGCCATAATGACTGTCCCTTAGCTGTTTGAAAGTCTCTTCAGCTTAAAAGGATGGCCTCTGCTGGCTTCAGGTGTGCTTATATGCTGAGATAATTGCAGATGCCGCACACATGCGCAAGCTTACGCTGCCAATTAATTTCATTCATTGGCCCGTTCAATACTCTCCAGACAAGCGGCTTCTGATCCGAATCCTCCCATTTCATTTCATGGCACTTCCGTTCCCCTCCTCGGGGAACGAAGGGTTACTTCTGTAACCTCAAACGTTCTCGAATCTGACTGGTTGATAGCCATGCCATATTCTGCAATTACAGAACTGGTACAGCTTCCTAACCCTTCTGTATTACTCCACCCACATAGAGTAACAGCAGATTAATAAACTCACTACAGTTTGACAAGTATTGCAGCTGTTGGACAACATAATATACTTTTTAGGCGAGAATGTAGTTGTTTGAATTGCATCTATGCAGTTTGTTAATAAGGACAGTGCCTATTTTAAATATTTACAATTTCTGAGAGGATCCGCATCCATCAGCCTGTCATTGAGTAGAGCAAAAACGGTTGATGTTGTCCATCCACAAAGTGACAGGGACTGCATAAGAAGCCCTTAGAGGAGAAAAGATTTGCTGTAAGTAGAGCTGTATATTTTCAAACTACAGCTGATCAAAACGTTATAAAATTGGTGAGTTTGGTGAAAATCGGTGGCATTCTAAGTCAATCTCTGTCTTTTTTATGCTAAAGTGCTGTATTTATATCATAGTAATTGTAGTGTATGGAGTGTGAGATGGGACTCATATATGAGGAATGTGTGTAATTTGTTTTAACCACTCTGTGTAATCTTGAGTTGACTTTTTGGCTGGCCGTCTTTTTGTTTCTGATGCATCTCCTGTTTTCGTTACTACAGACAAGTTCAGTAAAAAAAGAAAAAAATAAAAAATAAAAGAAAAAAGAAATGTCTGCATGTGTGTTTAGTATTTTTCCTTATCACAAACATAACAGTAATCATACATCAAACATACATAATCGAGTAGTGATTGCGTTACTTTGGCTTTTTTTAGGGTTAATTATAATGATAGCCCGATTGCAACAGAGAAATACTGAAAAGTCTCTGAAGACTGATGACTTTTCATGCCATTCATAATCTTATAATGTCAGCAAAATAACCTGGTTTGTCATCACTTTAGATATTACGCTAGAGAATCATCCAAATACTAGCTCTAAAGTGACATTTGTGACAGTTTTTGCTGTTCTGACCATCAGCTGCAGATGTAAATGAATGGCGGAAGAAAGCAGTTCCTTAATTTAAATTTTTATATACACGATTATGCCGTCATGCTGTTGTATAAACGCAATATCACACTCATAGCAGTGCGATATGGCTGTATATTGTCACTCTTGGGACACTAAGGCTCAATTCCAGTTCTATTTCTTACCTTCCCCTTGGCCCTTACAACTAATGGTAAGGGGAAGGGCTTCAAAATTTACCCCTAAGAATTTGGACATTACTTCAGCACTTCATGATATGTCATTATGATCTCTTGCTTCATATGAGATCTGACGATCGCAATGGCTGTAGTTATACCAGCTATGCTATTATTTGGTATTTATCTTCAGGAAATCACTGAAGGCATATATTATACTATCATAAAAATATAATGTGGCAATAAGTAATACTGTGCATTTACACAGTGGCCATATTCATCAATGTAAACACACCAAAAACAACATTAACAACATATCAGACATTTCAAGCCACTAAACATTACTGACAGGGTATTCGAGTGTCAGAATGTTGTGGGACTGCTTTACAGGAGTTTTACAGGTTTTTATTTTAGCGTTTTAAAACACGGTAAAACATGAACGCGGTTATGAATATATTAAAACGTGTTTGTTTGTTGTAAAAATTCATAATAATGACAAAAAAAATACAAATTTGTGGATCTCCTTACTTCTGGGTGCAGCTATTACTGGTGTATTCTGGGAAATTTTCTTAACCCTTGTTTTTGAGTGTGGTCTTGAAAAATCTTCATTAGAAGGGGTATTCACCCCTTCCCCTTAGCTCTATGCCTTCAAGCTAAAGAGAATTGAGACACCCCTACCCCTTGGCATGAACGCGCAAAATGAGGGGTAGGGGTAAGGCTACGGGGTAGAATTGGGATTGGGCCTAAGGCAGGCCTCCCACCCGATATACAGCCATACCGCACTGCTTCTCGTGTGATATTGCTTATATAAAATATAGATTTATTATTATTATTATTATTATTTAAATCTCAATGATTCACACTCAGTACTAACAATTTAAAACAATAAAATTATTTTTGAATCTTATTCTCAACAACTAGAAACTTGTGTGCTGATTTTTGGACATTTAAAATACATTCAAAAGTTCAGAGCCTTCAATACAACCAGGGATGGCAACAAATATATGAAAACATTGATTTGCATTTGGGGTGACGCAGTGGCGCAGTAGGTAGTTCTGTCGCCTCACAGCAAGAAGGTCGCTGGGTTGCTGATTCGAACCTCGGCTCGGCCCAGTTGGCGTTTCTGTGTGGAGTTTGTATGTTCTCCCTGCGTTTGCATAGGTTTTCTCCAAGCGCTCTGGTTTCCCCAACAGTTTAAAGCATAAAAACACGCTGGATAAGTTGCTGGTTAATTCCGCTGTGGCGACCCCGGATTAATAAAGGGACTCAGCTGACAAGAAAATTAATGAATAAATGATTTGCATTTGTCTGAAAATCATAAGGAAATGCCTTCCTTTTAGAATTCCAAGGGTGTACAAACCTTTTTTAGTTAGTTAACATACAAAAAATTTAAAAATAAACTTCTAAAAAAATGTATGAAAGCATGTGACAGATGTTTTGCATTGTTTTGACAAGTTTACATTTTACTCACAAAATGCAAGAGAATGCGACATTTTATGATTGAATGCAAACACTGACATTATTCTTCTGGTCAAATATTTTTTGCCCATCAGTGTGGCTTTTGTGCACTGTGCAAAATATTATCAATGATAACGTACTTCATTGAAAACAAGAAAAAAAAAACAATAATAATTGTTGAATTATGATAATTTTTGTGGGTGTTCTGTTAGAAGCTGGATAAGAACAACAGCTCTTTTTAAGGATCTATGCCGTGAAAAGTCTAGAGTTAAAATCAGTTTATGACACATTGTAAGAAATATAAAACATGTTTTTGGAAAAGGACATTTAAAACACACAGGTGTATCAGGCCACAGAGGAACGGGCAGCACAGCTGGTATGCAGTGAATTCCACACCACTCAAAGAGAGTGTTTTCAGAAGCCACCAGCATCGCTTTAAAGATGAATCCACCCTCAGGAAATGGGCAACCTTTGCCCAGACAGCCAAATGAAAAAGTTCCATTGCAGAGGGAGGACGGCGGAAACATGTCACTTTTGCCTAATTGGGTTTTCACTTCTGGCAACTGCCCCATTTCCAGTCTTTCTGGGAAGTTCATCAAGGAGACGGCAGGGTTACAGCTCAGATCCCTCACATGGATCTCACGCTACAGGACAAAAATGTATTTACAATATTGGTGGTCACCGCAGTGATATCACTAGTCTCATCGGCACAGCATGCACATGTGTTTAAATGAATTTTGAATGAAAGAATCTCGGAGCAATCAATGTTTTTGATTCCACATACCGGTGGACTTTAATGTAATGTGCATGTTGTGGTTTGCATGTAGCAGTAAACTAAGCAAAACACATTTTGTGACTGTCTAGTCCTGGAACATGATTTGAGTAAATCTCGCAATTCACACACATTTGGCTCATCCTCCATCAGAAGAAGCACCATACTGTGTGTGTCCAGGTAGAAATCCTTAGATTACAGGTACAAACCATGAAGCAACATGACATGGGTAAGAATGCTGCTGTACTAAACATCAGAAATGCAATCCAACAGCACATGTACTTGCATCTTTAACAATACACATTTAGAGATGCAACGATAGTCGATGTTGTTAATAGGATTATAGTCAGATATTTTTCATGGTTGTTGTGATTATTATACATCCATTAATTTCACAACATTATTAGTTTATAAGATCTAACGAAAACTTGCTGCTCAGTAACCAAAATGGAAGCATAAAATTATAATAAATACAAAAATTGAAATTAAAGAAAAAAAGGGTTTTGACTTAGACATAAGTAATACAAGTAAAAATATAAATAAATATATGATAAATAAAATATAGTCATCATCTTCAAACATTTGTCATCAAAACATTTGTCATAAACTACTACACCTCTGGCGAGGCAGTGGCGCAGTAGGTAGTGCTGTCGCCTCACAGCAAGAAGGTTGCTGGGTCGCAGGTTTGAACCTCGGCTCAGTTGGCGTTTCTGTGTGGAGTTTGCATGTTTTCCCTGCCTTCGCGTGGGTTTCCTCCAGGTGCTCTGGTTTCCCCCACAGTCCAAAGATATGCAGTACAGGTGAATTGGGTAGGCTAAATTGTCTGTAGTGTATGAGTGTGTGTGTGAATGTGTGTGTGGATGTTTCCCAGACTTGGGTTGCAGCTGGAAGGGCATCTGCTGCATAAAAACTTGCTGGATAAGTTGGCGGTTCATTCTGCTGTGGCGACCCCGGATTAAGAAAATGAATGAATGAATGCTGCACCTTTGTCTTGCTCAACTATAGTGCAACATTCTTCAGTTTAAATTTTGTCCACTTTTTCTACAACTTTTTGGAAACAGGTATAGCTGCCTTTGAAAAATTAAAAAGAAACAAGGTCCACCTTCTTGCATATGAATATTACCTAGCTATACATATATATTTGAAACAAAACAAGTAGTCAAAGGCTGGCTGCACATATCACTCGCATAACTGACCCACTAAAAGCAGCTTTATCTAATTTCTGCACAACATTAGCAAGGAATAATTCTCTTCTCGTTTATTTAAACCTTTACATTACAATCATGCTACATAGATGCACATGCTGCTCAGTGTTTGCATACTGAAAATGAAAGTGAAGTCCAAAGTAAATCAAGCCAAAGGTGAAAACACCAGCTGAATGAATGGTGCAGTCCTTTACATAGAAATCCAATATATGCACAGTAATGTAATGTGTATTTATATAGCACATTTATCGTGTATAGCCATACACCTAAAGCGCTTAACAATCATGAGGGGGGTCTCTCCACACCACCAGCCAGGATGGAGGGAATTTGGCCAGGACACAGGGTTTTACAAGAAGTGCCATGACCACATAGAGTCAGAACCTTGGTACAACATCTCATCTGAAAGACGGAGCTTACTGACAGTATAGTGTCCCTTTTACTTTACTTAGGCATTAGGACCCACACAACACAGGTAGAGCACCCGTCTGCAGGCCTCACTAACACCACTTTCAACAGCAACTTAGTTTTTCCATGTGGCCTCCCATCCAGGTACTGACCAGGCTCAGCCCTGCATAGCTTCAGTGAGTAACTAATCTTGGGCTGCAGGGTGACATGACTGTGTCATGTCATATAATATATAAACAGTACAATACAGTGTAAATCACATATTTAAAATGCTTGTTCATTTTGCAAAAATGAGCATTTATAAATGAAAATGACAAGATGGCTGTGCCATGAACAATTTAAAAGATAGATCAACATCTCCTGGAACCCTACTAAGAGCAGTTATGTGCACCCCTGGTAATATCCTCAGTGTCTCTTTTAAACGTTAAACTTGACACTGTCACACAGCTGTCATAACTCATTTTTATTTTGCGCGAACAGCAATAGTTCCATTACGTGCAACAGAAATGCAATGTTGTGGGACCTTTATAATTTATTAACCATTATGAATAAGTTAATCGCTGAATCCCTAGTACACATTTTTAAAGTAAATGTTCAGCTAGAGACTTTCAGTTCAGTACACATGTACCAAACAAAAACAGCGCTGTCTTAATCTCTACATGTACAGAACTTACTTTGAAACTACTAGATTTAAATATCTTAATTTATTCAAGATCAATCTTTCAGCCTGTGCAGTTTCAGATAAAGTATGAATAAAACACTAGACATTACAGACCTGATTACGTCTGGTCAGCAGTAGTATTTTGTTACTGTATAAAAAAAAATTAATGTTTCATCAGTTGAGCCCAATTGGAAATTAATATTAAAATTTTGTTCAGGCTATTGTTATTTTTACATTATAATATGGAAGAAAGCTGCAAGACACAGAAAAGGAGCTATTATGCGGGTTCAGTGGTTCAAAAAAAAAATATTTTCTGCATTGTTATTTTTTGCAATGCAATAGAAAGAGTATCAATCTGTTTTGCTGCTCAGGTGTTTGTTGCTGTTTTTTAATTGTCTTTAACTGTTGAAGCACTTTACATCTTTAAGGTTGATTAATACTCAATGCATCTGCTAGTTCGCTTGAGTGCATGCAGTGACTGTGATGTCATCACACAGTTTGGAGGTTTGCTTTGGGTGCAAGTAACATCATTTCAACCTGGCGAAGCGAACAAAATTTTGAGACTAGAGCGAACAGTTTGTGCTGTGCCGCATTTTGAGTTGAATATGAATCACTTTGAAGATATTTTGTTGGAAACAGGTATGCCTGTTTATAGTTTAATTTATTACTTGCAAAATAAAAATTAAGTAACAAATTATTTCTTTGATAACTGGAAAAAAAAATATTTAAACTTATCAGTTGGCAATATACTGATGCATTGTTTCTCGAGGCTTTATTGTTGATCTTGATCAGGAATGTTGGATACTATAAGCATATATTATTTAGATAGTATAGATATATTAGATATTATTTAAGCATATAAGTAGAGAACACAAACTTGCCAGAAAAAGTTATTTTTTAGTAAGTGTACTTTTTTGCTTTTATTTTTTTTTCATAAAAAATATTTGTACAGCAACCCATGTTCTATTGTCCATAATATTTTAATAAATTATAATAGGTAGAACTGTCTGAGATATTAACAAAAGCAGGTAATGCATCAAAGTTTGATTTTTAAAAAAATCTTGAATTGTCATAAAAATCTTTATAATTATTAAAATAATTAGTAAAAATAATTTGTTTAAAAATCTTAAATGATATTAATGATATGACGCAGTTCCGGAAACTTCCTACTTCTATGTTTATGTCTGATTTTACGTCAGTTTCTTTTGACCACCGCCTGTCGTTTTAAAGAATATCACAATGGCGAACGCGTCAAGTAAAAAAAAAACATTTCTGTTTTGTGAGATGCGCGCGCAGTCAGTGGAGGTCCACAATACAGCGCCAGGAGAAAGAATAAATCAGACTTTAGAGGGACCTGCATCTTCAGTGTTTAAGTATCACCTAGTTGTTTACCATAGAACTTTACAACTGAATTACCCATAAATAAACTGGAAGATCTTTCTAGAACCAGCAAGCCAATTGAAATTTCAAGTTTTGAAATGCACTTTTATTTACATGGTATATTTATTTTTAACTATTGGTCACTTTAAATATAACTATGATCTTGAATTTAGTAATTGTGGACAGATGAAGCAATTCTTGACCATTGACCACAAGGACTTCTTCTCAAAAAATCTTATGATGCACAAGTTAGTTTTTTTTGGAAATAGCTTCTTTTTTGAATATTTCACAAATGATGTTTAACAGAGCAGGGAAATTGTCACAGTATGTCTGATTTATTACAGTATTATACACAGTATGTCAAATTTATTAGCCCCTTTAAGCTATATTTTTTCTGATAGTCTACAGAACAAACCACTGTACAATAACTGGCCTAGTTGCCCTAACCTGCCTAGTTAACCTAATTAACCTAGTTAAGCCTTTAAATGTCACTTTAAGATGTATTGAAGTGTTTCGAAAAATATATAGTACAATATTATTTACTGTCATCATGGCAAAGATAAAATAAATCAGTTATTAGAGATGAGTTATTAAAACTATTATGTTTAGAAATGTGTAGGAAAAATCTGCTCTCTGTTAAACAGAAATTAGGGAAAAAAATAAACAGGGGAGACTTCAACTGTATTTAATGCTTTACTTCCTTTGGCAAATGCCTTGCATAGTTCAACATACTGGAATTGTTGAACACACAGGTGTAAATGGCTATCAAGGCCATCCACACTTGTAACATATTTTACTGTTAACAGTATTTCTCTATATTAGGGCTGCACAATATTTCATTTCAGTATCGATATTGCAATGTATGCATCCACAATAATCACATCACAGGATATGCAATGTTGAGGTAGGAGTTTAGTAGTTTACAATCAGAGCAGAGTTGAATTATAAGGGGTTAAAAGTTTATCATCGGTGGGTATTTTTAAAGACATCATCCAAAAACGAAACTTTACTCACTACTTTTTATTTTACCCTTCACTTGTTTCAAATGTTTATGAGTTTATTTTGTATGTTGAACACAAAAAGAAGATATTTTAATAACTCATAAACACTTGAAACAAGTGAAGATTAAAAGGGTGGTCCAGAATGTAATTTTAAGGCTTGGATGTGTTTATAAGATGCAAAGCAATGTGTGCTCATGTTTCACTTGAAGGAAATCGCGTTATTTTTTCATATATCTCACTTTGATTATACACAGCTACTCAGCTAACATGAAAACGACGGTCATATTTCTTAGTTCCTCTAAAAGGCTGCCCTTAAGTGACTCTGATTGGTCATCGTCATAATGTGCTGCTATTCGCGGATCGGCTCCACGTCACGTGCGTAAAAGCACATGCTTTTCTGCTGTGTAAACAATCAGTCAACCTCCTGCCTGCTCACTAAAATAAAATCTGACAAGTGTCTGTAACAAGTGAAAATGGGGTGGGGCTCCTTTAAGAGACCTCGTCTTTGTGTGTGTCTATGTGTGTGTGTGTGTGTGAATGTTATCTGAATCTATGTGTGTGTGAGTGAATGTGTGAACTTTCTGTAACAAGCGCATGTGCACGGGAGTTTTTCTTTTTCTTTTTCTCTGATGCTCGGATTAAGTTATTTTCTGTAATATATTGTGACAGAAGAATAAAGAACAAGATGTTGGATGCTACCTGTGTGAGCCTTGATTTATTATTCTGGTGCTACCATGAGTCAGGTAAGCTAACCTGTATTTTTTTAACTCTATGCGTTACACAACGTCTTTCATATATATCTGGAATATGCAGGTGTAAGTAATATGAATCATCCACATATCTTCATTATCTGAGATGTGAAACGCATGAAAAAGCTGCCTGAAGACAATCAATGCAGTCGCGCGCACACACATAAGAGACACGAACATGCTGGTGGAGTGTGTGTGTGTTTACAGCAGTTTGCCTGATAAATATGAATTTGTAGCTATATCGTTTGCCCGCAAAGCAGCATTTTGCACTGTTTACATTGTTGCTACAGCATATCGTTAATGCTAGACTCTGTCATGATCAATTTTAGCAAATAAAAACACTTACAGGTTGTAGCTCACAGCTTCTGCTTTGAGGAGATTTTAGCCGAATCCAGCACTGAACTGGGAGAGATTCTGGAGCTGTTTTGTCAAATCATGCTTGCTGTGTATTTTATAATTCTCTGGAACATAATTATTATTGAACAGTAAGCACTTCTGTTTTTGTGTCGTGTCCTTTGGAAGCCCAAATACAGAAACAGACGATGCTCTGTGGAAACAGCAGTGTTTGGACGCATTTTTAGCTTCATCTCTGCTATAACGTTACAGCGCCTCTGGCCACGGCGCTTACCTGCGCAGTTTGTATGCACAGTAAACGAACCTTTGTGATCTCACAGGGGGCGGAAATATTTTTTGTAGTCCCTAAAATTCGTTCATTGTAGGCTTTGCTAAGCTAACTCTATAAACACCAAGGTCTCCGTTTGGAATGAACTTAGAACTTTTTACATTCAGAGACGCTGTTTATGTTCACAGCTACATTACACATCAGCTAAAGTTTAACATATGATATCATGGTGGACGACCCCTTTAAGTAAATAGTAAGTAAATTTTCATTTTTGCGTAAACATTCTCTTTAAGGCCTGTTACTGTGTGAACATTTCAGAGTTTAAAACATCCGTCCACTAGAAACTATATTGTTTGTAACTTTAATAAAGATTACAATATACAATGAATACAATGCAGTGTCGATTATCTAATTTATGTACCTGAATACTGTTACACTCTCCGGAAAACTATAATTCACTTTATCCTTGCTATACTGTATTTATTTATTCTTGTTTATATATATTATTCAAGATTCACTCCTCTAAAAAATCAACCCAAAACAATCTAAAATAAAGAATTCTTTCTGAATAAAGCTGAATTCATATCGATATGTATGTTGCAGAAATACAAAATATTGCAACGTCAGATTTTTCCAATATCAAGCAGCCCTACTCTATATATAGTATAGAATTGTATTTCAAAGCATCAGAGAAACTTATTTGCTTGATACTATGCTATGGGTAAAGCAAACAGTCAAACAGCATGCAAAAAACGGCAGTTGAAATTTACCAACAGGAAAATGGTATAAAAATAAGAACTGTGGAAAATTATGGTTTCCATTGATACCATGGCACGCTCAGGAAGCCCAACAAACATTTCATCCTCAACAGTGAGGAAAACTGTCCATTATGCAAAGAAACCTTGCTTTAGCTTAATATTGCCATGACTCCAATACAAATTTGGGCTTTACGGTCAAACTGCCAGAAAAAAAGGCCAAATGGTCTGCTCACAGTATGCAGAAAAGCACCTAAAGAAACCTTGCTTCAGTTCAGTACAGCCTTGACTCCAAAGCAAATTTGGGCTTTATAGTCAAACTGCCAGAAAAAAGTACCAGCAGCACAAAATGGTCCACTCACAGTATGCAAAAGAACACCTAAACAAGCCTCATAACTTCAACAACGTCAAATGTTGCAAGAAGACCGAAATTGAATTTTATGGTCACATCTATAAATGCAATGCTTGGAGAGGAGTCAACAAGCCCTATGATGAAAAGTACACAATTCCTACTGTGAAGCATGGAGGAGGATCTCTGATGTTTTCGGGTTGTGTGTGTGCAACAACAGCACAGGGATTTTAGTCCAAATTGATGGCAAGATGAAAGCAGCATGTTGTCAAAAATATTGGAGGACAATTTGCATTCATCAGTCCAGAAGTTGCGCATGGGATGCAACTGAACTCTCCAACATGACAACAATCTGAAACAACAGGGCCAAGTCAAACCTTCACTACTTGCTGCAGAAAAAGTCCACATTAATGGGTGTACATTAGATAAAAACTCAACATCTGAGTGGATTGTGAATTAAAAAAAAAAATCCCAAACAGCCAATATATTCCACCATAGTCATAATTTCTTTAAAGCAAAGGTTTATTTAAATTATGAAGTAATTTTGTAATGTCTTCATTTAATTTTAAATAAAATAAATAAAATAAAAATAAAAACATGTGTTGCCTACTTTTCTTTAAACAATCATACACATTTTTTAAATTTAACCAGGGTATGTAGTTAACTATAATTATATTTAATAATTAGAATTAGAATTATATAAATATAATTGACAGTTTTTCTCATAACTTTACATACCCTGGCTGATTTGAAAAGTTCCATTTGTTAAAGGTTCAAGACACCCTGGAGTACTTTTTTTGCTGTTGATGTGTTGAACATCATTGAAGAGAACGTTAGCACCTGTTAGCTTTAATTGTGGAGAAAACTGGATAATTTTTAGCTTTTTTCAGCTAATTTCTGAAATTAAAATAATTTTTGGGGCGGAATCAAAATCGGTAATATAGCCCGCAACTGCAAGTGGAGTGATGACACGTCGGTTTATCATTATTATTCATACTGGACTTTTATTATCTTATTAGAAGACCCTGCTTCTTAATTATTCATGAGAGCATGTGCATGAGCATTTGTATTCCGACATCACCAATACGGACCACCTCCTTCTAAACCTTCTTCTGCTCACAGCGTTCAACGCCCATTAGGTAGCTTTTTTTTTATTGTGATGTAGACTTGAACAGAAAGAGGGTGGTTTCATGGCCCTTTTAAAAGAAAACAATCATGTTCACTTTTACAAGATGCAATATAAATCATTAAAATAGCACAAGATGCTGAATTTGTAAAGTTTGAGAATTTTGTAAATTCAATTCAGCTTTATTTGTATAGCGCTTTTACAATGTAGATTGTGTCAAAGCAGCTTCACATAAATGGTCATAGTAATTGGAACAGTGTGGTTCAGGTTTTAGTGTTTAAGTTCAGTTCAGTTCAGTTTAGCTCTGTTCAGTGTGATTTAATCATTACTGAGAGTTCAAACACTGAAGAGCAAATTCATCGATGCGTAGCTCTACCAATCCTGAACCATGCGAGGCAGTGGCGACAGCGGAGAGGGAAAAAAAACTTCACCTGATGGGAGTGAAGAAAAAAAACCTTGAGAGAACCAGACTCAGTTGGGCACGACCATTTTAATTTCTCCGCTGGCCAAAAGTCTTGTGCAGAACTTCATTCGCCGTGGTTTAGGCTGGAAGATGGCCTCAATGAAGACTCGTCTGTCCCTGGAGCGTCGCTGGAATCAGACTCATGTAAATGCCTGATCACTGATCAACAAATAAAAGCACTTGTCCTCAAAACATTACATCTGTGAAATAAGATACATTATCCATTGTTTGGATATTCTAAACAATTTACTCTCTACCAACATTCTTCACAAAACTAAGCAAACATGCAAAGTGAACAAGTGTCTTGTAAAAATATAACCTTAAATCAGAAAAGTTGGGACAGAATGGAAAACACAATTTGAAAAAGAAAGTAGGGATTTCTAAATTTACTTTGACTTGTATTGCATTGCAGACAATACAACAAACATGGATTAATGTGCCCCACTTGATTTTTATTGTTTTTTTTATTTTATTTTATTCTTTTTTAATAAAAACATATTCCAATTTTGGTTCTTGCAAAATAACAAATAAGACAAGTATGTATATTCTGTGAATTTGAAAGAGCAGTCAATGCATGCACTGAAAAAATGGCTATAGACCACTACCGGTGTGTGGTACATTCTACGTCACTTCCGGGGTGTGGTACATTCCCTTTCCGTAGGAAATCTGTAATTGTAAATGTGTTTCGAGATTTGTAAAAGTGTTTTGCGTCATGTTAATTTGTTTTCTAAAATGTAAATTTGTTTCGTCCTTGGTAAAATTGTTTTTCCTATGTAATTGTGTCTGATGATAGGTAAACATGTTTTTCAAAATGTAAATTTGTCTCGAGCTTTGTTAAAGTGTTTCAAACTTTGTAATGTTGTTTTGCACTTCCCGGCCACCGTGTCAGAAGGATCCAAGTGTGAGTAAAAAGAATTTATTTGACAAAAGTCAAAAATAAATGCAAGGAATGAGTGTGTGGTGCTAGGACTAGTAGAAAACAGGGCGGGGATCAGACAGGAGAACAGTGGGAACTCCTCATGGTCCTGAGCACAGACAAACCCACTCATAAGCACACGTAACGAACTGACAAGAAAACACAGAAAACGTCGCCCATATGCAGGCACGATAATGAGCCTCAGCTGGCGAGCTAATCAAACCAGCTGAGTACCGTCATAGCACGTGACCAAAACAAATAAACGTGGACAACAAAAACAAAACAAACCCCCATGATCAAACAGACACTCCGGAAAAGCACACAAACCTGCAACCGTGACACGATACTATTGTCTATCCCCTAAATGGCACAGTGCTTGTGATAAATGAGAAGGTAAAAGCAATAGCTTTTTATATTATCTGCAACTGTATTCTGTAACTAATGGGCAATTTTCAGATTCAAATTGACCTCTATTCTAATTCTAAAATTTGAGTATTTTAGTTAACTGTATTTGTAGGATACTCAGGCCCAATGTTTTTATTTTAAAGATATATTTTAATGTACTGTATTTTTATTAGATTTATTTAGAAATGTTCAAATAAACCTTAAACATCTTCCTTCAAAACAGACCACAAGGATGCCATGATAAAACATAAACTTGACAATATCTGTGAACTTAATTCTGATTAGTTTATTGAGATGCATGAATTGAGAATACTGCAGTATATAGCACCTATTTTAAACTGCAAAACAGAACATTCACTCACTGCTCATGCATAATATAAAAAAAAAATGTCTAACTTAAATACAGTGATTTCTACTTATCTAGCAATTCACTTTCAGGGTTAACGTCTTTGCACACTGAAGTCCAAAATTTTTGTATGGGTTTATTTTTTTGTATAAATATGCAAAAAAAAAAAAAAAAGTCACATAAACAAACCTTGTACACGGAGTCTGATGCGTATTATTAA
The DNA here is from genome assembly GCF_052040795.2 of Danio rerio. Classification (NCBI taxonomy): domain Eukaryota; kingdom Metazoa; phylum Chordata; class Actinopteri; order Cypriniformes; family Danionidae; genus Danio; species Danio rerio. Next base: position 23,813,663 of record NC_141032.1, read on the forward strand.
TTAATTAATTACGAAAAAACGCAAAAACATTTCAAAGTCAGTTTAAGCAGTGATACTTTGTTATCCTTTTCTCCAAAGTAGAACATGAAAGAGGAATAAGCCACACATCGCATTCATCCAATACTAGAGGAGGCAGAGTTCAGCTCATTATCAAAGAGCTGCGCTGGATTATTCCCAAATGTAATGTTTGTTTCAGAAAATCAGTAGAATTTAGATAGATTGCTTGTGATACTTCACACATTCACGTGCTGTATGTATAAAATCCTGAACAGAGACTGGCATTACCTATAGACGTTACAATAGATGGTGGCTGTGTGGATGTGTTGAAACAACGAACCAAAAGCGGACCATGCTTCCTACTGCAATTTCTAAGGTCAGTATGGCAAATTTATGAACACACACAGACATCAAGCAGCAGCAGGGGAAAAGTGCGCCAGTCACTGAATCCAGCATATAGAGGTTCTCAACTATACGCCACATATTATGTACTGTGTATGTCATAAAGGTAACTGTAACTCAAATGACAGCATTTTGTATTTTGCCTTTTGCGTGTATGGTGGCTCTAAACTGTCAAAACACCCTGCAAATCGATTTTTTGAATGCAAAAAAACTGAGAAAAAAAAAACAATCAAATCTGGTTTGAATTTTTTATGACGGACAAAAGCTTCGGAGGTAGGTGTGTCAATACGATTTACACAACGTGAGTATAACTAGATAACTTGTGCTACACTAGCATAACAAACACAATTTCTCCAGAATATGATGTTGTATCTATCTAAAAATCACAAATTACACCTAATAAATTGTAGTTTTGTTTGACTTGGTCTTGTGGGCTCTTTAATAAAAGTATGCCAATATGGATAGCCCTTGATTATAACACTTTCAATCTGAAATAAATATTCGAAGGGCATATTTATTTCTCAGTTAAAACAACTACACAACATTCACTGCAAATAACTATCTAATTTTTGTAAGTGACAGTAACAAACACCAGTATTGATAAATTAAGATTAAACATTGTAACAAATGTTATTGCTCACTGCTAATGCAATTTATTGCATTGATTAACATTAACAAATGAGACCTTGCTGGGAGGTGTTAGCAAATAAAATCACTTTGCAAAGTAAATTCACTCTGATGCTTTTTAAAATATGAAACGCATCAACATGAGGCAACATTACTGAGCTGTGTATTTATGTCACTTACATTTCATCTCTACACATTTCCTCTTTTAGTTTTGGCTCTCCTGCCAAGAACTTTTGTTCACACTTTAAGAATGCTGAAATGTGAATGCTTATTTATGACCTTGATCTTAAAAAAATAGCACTATAATAAACACTAATAAGATTCACGTCTAGCGACTGTAGTTCTCTTGGAGATGGTTGCTTGGCAACAGCAGAGTAACAAGAGCAAAAGAGAGAGAGAGATACACAGTCGACTACCACAAGCCTTGAAACAAGAAATGTTCATTTATCTTTCTTTCAAAAAAATAAATAAACATGAACGAATGTACACTGAATTTCATTGCATTACCTCCAACATGCATATATGTCCTGACACATTTGTGTCAATATGTAAATAGTATGAACATTCTGGAGTCGCTTCAATATACAGTACATTTTAAAATCTAAAAAACAACAAATCACAACCACACAATTAAGTCTTGGCTGTAAATCCAGAAGCTTTGAAATCACACAAAGAGCACTGCTTTCTTACATTTCATCATTTAATTAATAGTGGGGTGCTGTGTGATCACAATAAATCAGACAAGACAATATTTTTTACAGTGAACAGTGCTCATTACCTATCCAATATAACTGAATGATCTTTTCTTAATTATTTTGAGTGCAACACTTCACAGAGCAATAAGTTCATGCCTCCCAGGAGCGAACTGTTATTCGAAGCAAAGGGCAAGCTTTGACACCTTACCTGATCTACTAATGAGGCCACGAGCACTGGTTTGTGAATAATACCTTAATCCAAGTGTTTGTAACAGACGCTTTAAGCCAGAGCCCTCTGCTTTTTGAATAAATCTCAGATTGACCTGATGCAGGAATTAAACAATTATAATTCCAGAAAATTCCCTCTGACCCGGCCCCATCATTACAGTTACTTTACACCCTGTTAGCGCAGGATGAATTATTAATCAAAAGGGAGTATTAAGACCTTAATGTGTTGTCACAAATGTATTCACTGTCGATGAGGTTTGACTTGTCTAATCTAGACACACACATCCACACACAGTGAGTGAGGTCTAAGCAGTTTACTATTGCTGTGATCTCATGTGAGTAACAGGCTGTCCTGTTCTTGCACCAGTAAACATAAGAGAAAATTACATTTGGAAAGATTTAAAGGGATATGATTATGAAGATTACGAGACCACCTGAACTGTTAAAAAATCTGCATGGATGATAAATACTGCAATATTCTGAAAACCCTTTATAGGCCACTAACTGAAATACCCAGAGGAACAACCCTAAAATGTTACTTGTTTGAACTTTTGATAAATATTCACAATTTTACAACATTAGCGAATACTCATTCATCAAACTTTCACAGAAAAACAATATGAATAGGAAATCAGTAGGGCCGCAACAACGAATCGATTAAATCGATAAAAATCAATTGCTAAAAGCGTTGGCAACAAATTTCATAATCGTTTTGTTGTGTCGCGTGACGCAGGAATGTTTGATTATTTTAAAAAACACTTTAGTAGAGCACAGAGCGGAGTAAACTCTCTCGCGCACTGATACATAGTTCGGCTCCTCATACAGGGAGGAGAAGGAAGGGAGCAACAACTGGGTAAATCACCACTGAATCCTACTTTTGACAAGCATGACAAGTTAGCGTTAGCTTGTTTACCCTTAAAGCGCTTTGGTGCATTAACTGGCACTGAGCTGGAGAAAGACGTATCATATAATCACAATTATGCAGCGTTTCCTCTTAATGCCTATTTTATGTTTTAGACATGTAAATACACACAATTATTAGTAAAACAATACATTTAGAGTTTGTAAAACACACAAGGAAGTCTAACAAACCACTCGAATATAATTTGCCATTGTGTTTAATTCATATTAGATACACATAGTGAAAGAAAGAAACTATAAAGTTCAATCTATTCTTCTCAAAGTTCTCCAGCCACTTACAGTAATTGAGTGTATTTTGGGAGTAACTAATGAATTTACGTGCTGAATCCTGCGTGTTCTATGATTCTTTATCAATGTTTAATGTTTAATGTTCTTATGAGGCAAACGCACGGCCTGATGCAAACATGTCAATGCCCATCTCATGTTATAGATTATAGTCATTTACAAGTTTTTGTTAATTGGAATATCAGGTTGTTGACGACATGATGAGCAAGTGTGTTAATATATTGAATTAAAATGGAAAAACTTAATAAAAGGGATACAAATGTCATACAATGCTATTGTGACTGCGTTGTGTTACGTGACAAACATGACGCGTGAACTTTCTAATTTATTGGTCACCAAAAAATAAATAAATAAATAAATAACTGACTCCTGGTTCCAGAATATATTAAACTCACCAGCAAAGGGATTAAAAACGGTAGTATAGTTACTTTGCACTTTGCAACAGTAAAGACACGTTTCTATTCAAACACCTTTTTTGATCATTCATTTTTCTATATGTTGTCATGTATAGCTGCACTGCACAAAATAAGCACTTTCTTTGTAATTTTGGCTCATTTTCAGTCCAAATTTCTAAAAAATATTAAATCAAGTCAAGACAAAAAAAATGGCTTGAGAAAATTAAGTAATGCTTAACTTCTGTTTGAGATTATATTTTATTAAGATATATTTTTTACCCCATTGACAAATAATTTAGCTTGTTTTAAGCAAATAATCACTTATTTTGAAGTGTTTTTTTCTTCAGAAAACAAGACATAATTTTGTATGCTATTTCATGTGTCTAGTATGTATCTTGATTTAAAATGTTTAGATATTTGGATTGAAAACAGGATAAAACTACTTAGGAAGATTATTATTATTATTATTATTATTATTATTATTATAACAGCTCAGAGAGGAGCTTTTTTGAATAAAGGATTAGAAATTAATGCTTTTCTTGTTTTTTTAATCTGATTCATTGATTAATTGAATAAATAATAAGCAGAATAATCGATTATTAAAAAAATCGTTAGTTGCAGCCATAGAAATTAGCTTCAATAAGGTTAAATTTTTATTCTAAATAATAATTTTAACTTAGCCTAGGTGATGAAGTCTTCAGTGTGCTGTACTTAAATTGTGTACAGTATGTTCTTCAACTGACTTCTGTCTTGCCCTCAACTGCTTTTGAAACAATTCTGTCTTGCTTTTGAAACAATTAACCACCAGATCCTCTGTCAATCCTCAAAGATCATCTCAGAAAATATGCTCCAGTGGTTTGAATCTTTTAGCTAGGTCCTTCAGAGTGTCTTGTAGAAGCAAAATGTCCAAGTAACATCTAGCAAGTAGGGTGCCTAAGGGCTCAGTTCTTGGACCCTTTCTCTTTTCTATCTACATGGCATCACTTAGATCTGACTATTACATTGCTGCCTTGCAGCAGAACAAACAAACCTATGCAAGTGATCCAGAATGCAGCAGTGAAATGTGCTAAAGTGAGGGCATGTCATATCTATGTTGCTAAGATGCTCACATCAAACTTAAGGCACTGATGTTTGCTTACAAAAACAACTACTGGCTTTGCATCCCTTTTCACTATTCAGTTCACTACTTCAGACATAAGTGCTTCCTCTATAACCTTTCATTATGCAAGTAAACAATGTTTTGTGGAGCCATCCCAAAAAAAAAAAAAGCATTACATGACTGTTCACCTTGACACACCCATCTCGACCTGAGCAGTAAAAGCAAGGCAAGGCAAATTTATTTATATAGCACATTTATACACAATTGTATTTCAAAGTACTTTACATATAAATTGTTAAAAAAAAAAAAAAAGACAATATTACGATCTGTCGGAAAGTCCTCAATGGAAACAAAGCATCTAATTATTGCAATGTTTTTAAGATGAAGGTATGCTAATTTACGGATAGCTTTGACATGACTACTAAAACTCTCAAATCTTATTTCAGAATCACACCAAAATTCGTAACCTTATTTTTTGTTGTTTGATCCCTCGAGTCAGGCTACACATTCATCTTGAGAATATCAACTCTGGTCCCAAATGCAATGACTTTGGCTTTCTCTTTGTTTTACTGAGGAAAGTTTTGGCACATCCAACTGATAATTAGCTGTAGTCATTAGGCAATAAGGCTAACTGAATCTAAGTGTCATCAGCAGTTTAGGTTCTTTCTCGTTATTTGGCTCGGTAAATGTCTTTTTCGCCAGCACTTGACCATCAGACAGTCTTTTCTTTTTTTATACACTTTAACTGATTTTTTTTAAACAATTTTTTAATGTATACATCCAATTAAACGGACTAAGAAAGGCTTTAGATAAAGTTGCTTTAGATAAATGAGGCTAATAAATGACTACATTTAAATTGTAGCCTTAAACTTGCTGATGTTTTAGTTTACTGAAAAAATATTCACAGGAATTTTTAACTTTGTAAAAGCTAAATGAGTAAAATTGTGGGTAAAACCTGCAATCCTGTGCAGAAATTCAGACCCTGGTGGGCACACTACCCTGTTTTCAAAAGAATTTGTAATGAGCTCAAATCTTGAATTAGGTCAAAGTAAAATTTCAAGAAGAGTTCATCACCACCGCAGTTCAGCAAACATTTATTTAATATATAATTGCCATATTCTTTGTCTAAAAGTTTTTTTTTTTTTTTTTTTTTTCCTGAAAAGAAAACATGGAATAAGCCTGTCTTTGGGTAGGGTTTGGCTGACTCCATTAAAGGTCATTTCTGATCCAAAAGCTGCTTGCATTAACACCACATATCCAATTGGGCTAACCATACAGAACACTGCGGTGGACCCACAGAGAATCTGCTCTTATTGTGACTAATGTGCCTCAAAAAATAACAAATAAAAATGTAACTGCATAAACGCTTGCCATTTTGACCTGTATTGAAAAGCTCTTTGTCCCCATCGCCTAATTCTCCAAACCGATACAGGTTTATAGACACACAACTCACCTGGATAATCTGGTCCAGGTTTAATCCATAATGTATAATCCTCTACCACCCATTAGAAGATTGATGCTAGTCAAAATCCAGGTAAAGTACCTCTTCACGAGATTGGGATAAAGGAAGCGAGCTGAAACTAATGAATGGGGACATGATTGAAGGGAACGGAGCGGTCAATTTGAGGAAGGAGTCTGAGGTTTGCCATCAATGTCACAGTTGTTTAGATCTCACTTCAACCTACAACTGCACTTTCCCCATCTTCATCTCAGGTGATGACAGAAAGAATGGTGTGAAATAGCACAAGGGACAAGATGCACAAATAACAACTGTACCGAGAGAGACACTTTACCAACTGCCTTAGTCACATACAGCATATTAAATGCTTTCTTTTATTACTATTTTTAACGCACTTTCTAGCACTAACAAGGACAATGAAAGCAATAAGATGCTCAACTTTTGACAAAAATAAACATTAAAATACAATGGAAGCACTTAACTTTAATATACTTCTATAAGAATGTTTAAATTTCAGAATTCAAAATTCAAGTTATTATTTCTTAGGGGGAATATAGCATAAAATGTCAGGCTGATTCAATTATAAGGATATTATAAGGGGGGGGGAGTAGATTATAAGATATATATAAATTATCTTATAATTTAAGAAATAATCACATTAGTTTCAAAAACTAAACTATTAAATAATAAAAAGAGGTAATGAAAAAAGAGACAATGTGCCTAATAAATTACATTTTAATTTGATTTGATTTAATTTGATGGAAATAGAACATGGGCCATCAACAAAAACATTTCAAAACCACAAGAAACCAATTCCAATACAAAGAGCACATTTCTAGCGTGCCATGTTTAAGCTTTAAGATGAGACTTTTATGTCTCCTGAATGTGTTTGTAAAATTTCAGCTCAAAACACCCATCAGATTATTTATTTTACCTTTCAGAACATTAGAATTTTCTGCACTATGTAAATTAGCAAAACTATGTAGCTGTTTTTGTTGCCTGTGCCTTTAATGCTAGTTCTGCCTGTCAGAGTGTGCCTCAATCTCCGCTTCGGCTGCCTCAGATAAACAGCACAGTAACAGACATGAAGCAGATCTCATGTAATGTTTGTGGAAAAAAACTGTAGGTACTTTACCAATGATTATTTGATGTATTTGTTATGGAGTTATTAAAGACTTTCTGCAATTATGAGTCGCACACAATGTCATTACAAAGTTCATGCACAAAGCTCGAATGTTTAACTTTGCAGTGTTTTTGCACGGTAAATGTGACTTGATACAAGTTAATATACACTGCTGTATGGATTTTTGTTATGTTAATGTACAAAATAAACCTGATTTAATGTCCATAAACAAGGATTGAAGCATTTTCTTTTATAATTGTACTGACATGCAGCTGTGGTGATAAAAATAGTAAAAATTGCTGCAGTTCATAACATTCACTGTTTAAAAATGTTTTAAACTTGTAAAAACTCATTCTTGATTTGATGAGGATTGATGTTCACAGCGAACTGAACAGATTTTTTTAATCCCATTTGTTTGCATCCCAGGCTCATTCTGAAAACGTAGTCCCGTGGACGTTTCTGGAGACCGCGGAATACGTTCCGGGAGGTACGTACGGCTGCAGTTTTTGTTTTTGGGAATCCGCGAGAGGCCGCTGTATGTGCTTTTTTGCATCTCAAATGCCTCTTGTGAGTGCAGTTCGCCCATGCTGTTCTCGCGTGAACCCACCGGAGGCTGCTGTCTGATTGACTGGATGATTGACTGCGCGACCGGCCAATCGGCTGACCCGCCCTCCTCCTTCCCTAAACCCAACCAATTTTACAGATTGACCCGCCCGCCCCCTCACTTCCCCGACCAACAATTTACAAAAGCCGTCCAAAAAAAGAAAAGCCCTGATTTTTTTTTTTTTTTTGTTATTTTTTACCGCGTTTTCGGATTTCACCACGTTCTCACCTTGTTATGAAACTCGTTCACTTAATTTTTAGGATTCTGTTTTTGTCTTACCTGATTTCTGGAACTGTTCTTCCCCGGACTCGAAACCAATCGTCATGGTCAACTCCTCTCTGCATCTCAAGTCTGCCGACGTACACGATGAGCTGAGTGGACAAACAGGTTGCAGCGGGAAAGCCCTCCACAAGGAGGTAAACAGTCGGCCGGCAAGCGCGTAAGGGAACAGCGTCACACCGCCCCGTAGCGTTCGCTTGAAAAAAATTAATGCAGCCATACGTACCTCCTGGGATGTATTCCGCTGTCTCCAGAAACGTCCGCTGGACTACGTTTTCAGAATGAGCTTGGGTTGTTTGTTTGCACAAATTCTTTCTTGTTGATTATGTGCAGTACTATGGAGACATGTTAATGCGGGGCTGTCAATTAATTCAGTGGGCAGGGAAACCGCACTCTTAGAAAAAGGTCTCAAAATGGGCTGGATTTGAATCCTATTATAAAGTCAAAAAATTAAAAAAAGAGGCTTATTGTGTTTCTATCACTCTAATATGACTGTGGACACACTAAACATACACACAGTTCTGTTCAAACAGCTTACAAAAGACGACTTTCGTCATTGGGGCCCTATAAAACTATACATTTATAATATTGTTTTTTTTTATTGTTGACACTGCTGTACACTTACCGATATGTTGCTATCTAAAAAACATAGCAAACTACTGACAAAGTTACCAAAAAAAAGCAAACTTTTTAAAAACAAGGAGAACATGACAATCAACTATCCTCTGCCTCTTTATTCTCACCCTAATGTTATTTGGCCTTTAAAGTCTATAGTCAGCAAAAAAAAGAAGTTTCTGAGGACCCACACATCTTTCTTTCAACTTTGCTGTGAATGATAAATATTAATTAACTGTTGAGTACAGGCACATTTTTCAAAGGCCAGATATTTTCCTCAGGTATCTGATAAATATTCAGCCCTGTGTTTTACAGCAGAGTGTAGGTCATTTATATTAGATTGGTCAGAGCTCAAAGTCTGGCTAGTTGTGATATTATAATAAGCTCTCAAATGCTGCTACCAATTTACAAGCTAGAGCTGAAGCCATGCACACCTTTCCCTTTGAAACCGTTCCTGTTTCTGTCAGCCTGCGGAATACTACCAGCAAAATGCCAACCTGTCCACTGCCGTGCTTTCCGGTGTCTTACTATATGGGCAAGGCTTACTAATTGTTGTTAACAAAAATGTCTTGATCTCCTCTAGACGCATTACCACAAACTCCTTGAGTGTCTCTGTGGACCGGCCTTATAAAACGAGAGTCCCAACTAATTGACGCACTAACAAAGCAACTCACTCCCTCTTTATTTCCCCCTATCTGTTGTTCATTGTTGCATACTCAATGTGATGTTTACATGTCTTGGGAGATCCAATTAAAAAGTAGCCAGGGGCAGGAAGGGCACAGCACAGAACATGCCAGAACCTCAAATACTTTGCATGCAGCACTAGTCCCACATCTTACCTTCTTAAGTTTCGGATCGAATTATATGCTTCACATTTTACATCAAGGGCCCTCATCAGTATCGGCAAATGAAGACAGTATGGATTTTTCCCTATGGACGTTGACAGCCAGTGCACCCTATGAATGCAGCCACGCTATGCATACATGTAGCATGCTAAACCTCCAACTGCTTTAAGCTGAAATCTACTCTACGCTTATAAACCTTAAAAATTTAGACAGTCTTGAGTGTGTTATGAGTATATTACTGCCTAACCATCATGCCATGATGCACATCTGGAAAAACTAAATAGAGGAAAATGACTTGTTTCCCAAAACTGTAGTGCCGCATTTCCCAAAATACAAGTCTTTTTTTAAGTCACATACAGCAACATACAGCATACAGCAAGCAGCAAAACATGCACATATTTGGCTTGGTGCCGAATGAGAGGAATTGTAGTTTTCCCATTTCCCACAAGGGATTACATTCAGTTTGACATTAAACACATTTGGTTATGCTCGGTGTGCTAAAGAATAGTAATAATAAGCAGAGGCTCCTACACATAGACTTTATCTGGGGTGCGTTTGAGGTCGCAAGTTCTGTTGTTACAAACATAGCTCGTTGATTTGATGTTTCCCAAATCCATCGTTCCACTGAACATTCGCAAACATGCATCGCAAACCTGTTTCATTCACAAAGACACCTCTAGAGCTGTGCTTAGAAGCATACTTCCTGGCTGTGTTCTATTCCCAGTTATCCCCCTATGCCCTATTCCTTTTAAACGTGCAACATTTAGGGCTCTATTTTGACGATCCATGCGCAAAGTGCAAAGCACAGCACGCAAACGTCTTTAGGGCGTGTCAGAATCCACTTTAGCTAATATAAGATTAGAAAAATCTGCTTTGCGCCGTGGTGCATGATCTAAAAGGGTTGAGCTTATTTTCTTAATGAATTATAGGTGTGTTTTGAGAATAAACCAATCAGAGTCTCATCTTCCATTATCTTTAAGAGCCAGTTGCGTTGCGCCATAAGTGCATCTGCTATTTATAAGATGTAAAGTAAGTGTAAGTGGAAAAACTGGGCATTTCACTTGCAAGAAAACAGTTCAACAGAGCATAAGCAGCGCGAGAATGAGAGATAAGGCTTCTCATAATCTACTTTCACTTTCGCTCTCGTGAATAGGCAAACCTTGTATGCACAGACATCAATTAGCCTATAAATAATTAATTTTGTTTGTTAAGCGCAAAGATTTGTTTCAAAACTATTTCTAAATTTAGTTCTAATTTCCAGCAAACGAATAAATGAACAATAATAGCGAAGTGTGTTCAAAAACCTGAGTTGTATCCTAATACACATGCTGTGCCCCATATGGTCTGAAACCTGACAGGTGGGCAAATCAAAGCTTGTTTTTAATAAAACAAATAAAAATTTGGATATAATAAATAATACTGCTAATAATGATAACAATATACAAAAGCAAATTGTTATGAATGAACTTTAAAAGCCTTCCGAGATGAAGAAGGCATGAAGGTAGGGGTTTTTAAATTTATGTAGGCTAAAAAATAATATGTTTTGTAATGTTTTAATCCTTTATATTTGTATCCTATATATATATCCTTATTATATCCTATATATCCTTAATATTTTAATTCTTTTTCATTTGTAAAGATATTTGTTTATTGCTCTACATCTTGTGTGTATTAAGCAGTGTATAAGCGAGGCGCACAACTAACGCGCTCTGCGCTGGACAATAGACCAGCTTTGTTCTGGTCTATTAAAAAATCATTTATAGTTTCTCAAAATAGCAACGCGCCAGCAATACACCTCAACAAATATGAGCGCTAATGTATTTGCTATTTAAACAGCATGGCGCAAAACATCAAAACATCAAAACGACTCTTGCCCCAAGCTGAAACTAGCAAACAACAGTTGCATCGTGCCTTGCGCCACATTGCGCCGGGTGTATGATAGAGCCCTTAAACTCCGAATGAGTTCAGTTTTAGCAATCTTCATATTGACAATTGCACTACCTTCGTAGTCCACACTTATGTCATTTTGAACGCAGCCATGGCTCATGACGAAAGCTATAGGTCACCTTTAGAAAGCGGAATCTACTTTACATCTCCAAAGCTTGTGAAAACAAAAATATATAGATTGTGTTAATGATTTTAATTTATAATTAGCTGTTTAAGCTATTCATTAAGAAATGTATAAAACTATATCCGGCCTACGCTAAAACATTTATTCAGTGGTTTGAACATGTCAAAGTTGTAAAAGTTGACTACTAGACTACTTAGACTACTTAAAATGATATATATATATTTTTTAAAGAGTTCCTATTTTGCTTTAAAAAAAAGTCATATTAGGGTTTTAGGGGTCTCCAACAACAGGCTGATATGCATGCAAGGTGGAAAAAATACCTTCTTTGTCTTATAATATGCATTTATTTTTCCCAAATTATCCCAGCAACTTCCATATGAATCATTCAGCGATTCATTTGTTCCCAAACCTCTCCTTAGCGTGAAGCTAATCTGCGATGATTGGCCGGATGACTCTGCAAAAGTTTGTTGCAATTGGTCTGCGTTCAGCACGAGACAGAGATAAAAGCCCACCACGGCTATGAATCAGCACTCAGAGAGTATATGAGAGCCCAATGCAGGAATGCAATAAATACAGACCAGCATATTGCTCTACTCTTTAACCTAAACCCAAGTCATAACAACGATACACCGACACACATTCAGTATTAATCCACACAGTGGCTAAAGTTCAACTATTTTGAAAATTGATTGTGCCGCATGTGTGTAGGAGAGGCTAATGTTGGCCATAGCAAAGGCGAACAGCAGAGAATTACCAGATCAGAAACGCATTTAAATTGGTGATGAAAGAATCGTGCGTCACATTTTTTACATGGTTTAGGACATTATATGTAAACAGCCCCATACAGATTTAACCTGAGAGATACAGCAAAAGCACTGATCTATAATCAATACACAATTACAAGCCGCGCGGGGTGATTACAACCTATTACACACAATTGAACACATATTTTGCAAACTACACTAAACGAGGCAACAATTTTAATGACACTTACATGTTATGTTCCAGAGGAAGAAGAAACTGGTCCATTTGAACTGTAAAAGTTACTAAAAAAGTCCCTGTCAAAGTCTGACAAAGTCCCATAGTTTCTGCTGCTCCTTCAATAGCAAACGGCCGGTGAATCCCGCACTGCAGCATAGGTTATTGAATCAAAAATCAGAAAAATGAAAGGAACAAACTAAGCACTTGGCACTTGGTTGGCTATACTGTGGTATTGTTGTGAAAATAAACTTTAACCCTTTATTTCCCGCAGCCGAATCTCCAACTTTCAGTAGCCATAGTCAGTAGTAAGTAACCGGATGATGAAAACGGCATGATGTGCATACATTTTGAAAATTATAATAACTGAGCAGGGTAAACTTTTTATTTGACAAGAAAAGATGCGCATAAACTATGATGGAAACACTTTTACCGCACAAATTTCAGTATGCACATTTAAATAAGTCATGTGATTTTGTGATAAGAAGTTATGTGATAATGAAAATGTGTGTAAATGGACAAACCAGCAGGCTGAGCACACTATAAACTATCTGAAATGTTGTTTTGGTCATTCTAAAATGCCTTACTGTTTCAGTATTAGTATTATTATATTACTAATGACCTCCAGAATCAAGAGCATCTGTACTCTGCGTCTAACACCTTCAAACGCCACCGCATTCATTTATTAGATGAAAAAAAATTTATGCAGCTACTCCTACTGCAGTTAATTCCGTTTACTGTTAATATTTGGCACCAGTTAATAAGGAAGTGACATTTTTGTTTAATTTGACTCGTTGGATGGAAATGCTGCTTTATGTGATCATCTTTTATGCGATAATCCAGTTTTGCACATAAAGTTCATTTGCATTTTTGGATGGAAACATAGCTAGTGATCGGCATATTTATGTTATGCGTGGAGGGAAAGAGCATGCACATTTCATGGGACCAGGAAGTACATATTTGGTGATGTACCGTATTGACATCGATTCGATCAAACAAAAGATACGAACCCAGCTAGATTTGTTTATTCGACTCTGAGTCAAATAGTTCACTAAATCTATAGTTGTAAACTTGCTGCACTTTTAGATTCAAACCTCAGCTGGATGTTTTCATTCACTTAGAGCTGTGTTACACACTGCATAGAAGGTCGTTTTTATAAACCCATAATAGGGGCTCATTAAAACCTTTATAAATTGAAATCTTTAACATGAAGAATTATATGTGAGATAACAATACATGTTAGCTTTTTGGAAGTATTTGTTGATATAAGTTTTAGAATAAACTATGGAATATTCTCAATATTTGTGTGTGTGTGTGTGTGTGTGTGTGTGTGTGTGTGTGTGTGTGTGTGTGTGTGTGTGTGTGTGTGTGTGTGTGTGTGTGTGTGTGTGCGTGTAATTTGCTCAAAATTTTATGGGGTTTTTCTCTAAAGAAGTTGTTACTCGAGTCTATTTGGAGCATCATTATGGACTTTTTGTGTTATAACTAACGTAGTTCTAACAATGAATATGTGACAGAAAAACTACGGTTTTGGGAAACATGCGCGTTCTTTTCCCAAAAGATGCATCGTATTATGATAGTTCTGCCAAAAGTTATGTCAATGTTGGGAAACACAGCCCTTTTTTTTTTTTTACTGATTTTCATTACTATTATGATTCTTTTATACTTTTTGTATCCATCCAAGATAACAAACATCCGTGATTGTTTGACATTTCATTTAGTACTGCTGGATATGTGTGCACAAGCACTGTCAACACTCCCACAGACACCCACAGAGAAATGCCTTTTTGTGAATTACAAAATCCGTCCGTACCTCAAGCAAAATATTGGACAAAAAGTGAGATGCTTCTAGAAAAGTACATTATCCCTATTTGCACTCATAATTTGTAAGACATCTAGTTAATGTGTAAAGTTTGCAGTGGTTTGCCTCGTCAGATGCTCGGAAAGGTAGATGTGCTTCTGACTTGAACTGTTGAAGGTGTTTGAAATATTTTCTTCTGTGTCTTACATTTCACTTTCTCCATCTGTAAATCTAATAAGGTCATAAAAGTTTTTCAGTTTTGCTGTTTTGGGTGCATGAACGCTGGCCAAAAGATGTCAAACATGCTACACATCAAGAAATTGCATGCACATAGAAAAACACAAGGAAAACAATAATTCTGACTAAAATATATTTTCTTAAATGTTTAGAGTTGGAAAATAAATTAAGGAATGTATTGGATGGGAATAAATGCATGAGCTGTGTTTCTGAAAGGGATAATTCACTCCAAAACGAAAATGCACTCACTATATACACATTCTCAAGTAGTTAAAGATGAGTTTCATTCTTCTTTTAAACTCCAAATCATATATTTTGAAGAAAGCTGGATACATGTCATGGATCCATTGACATCCATAGAAGTAAAAATAAATACGTTGGAAGTCAATGGTTACAGAGCTCCAGTTTTCAACATAATATCTAAGAAAATCAAACTGGTTTGGAACAAGTCAAAGGTGAGTAAATAATGGTAGAATTTTAATTTCTGGGTGAACAAGAGCTTTAATTACTTTTCATTCATTCTTCATTTATACATTAAAGTTCACTGTTAATTTTCAGAAATATCAAAAGCATTTGCTTTAGTTTGTGTACACTG
This sequence comes from Danio rerio, assembly GCF_052040795.2. NCBI lineage: Eukaryota > Metazoa > Chordata > Actinopteri > Cypriniformes > Danionidae > Danio > Danio rerio. The sequence goes on from NC_141032.1 coordinate 23,828,919, forward strand.
AATAGAATCAAGAATTGAGAATAAAATCAAGAACTGAAACAAATCAAAAGAGTTTAGATCACAATTGAATTAAATCAGTTCATCAGATTCAATACTCAGGTCTAAAATTGGTAAAAAGCATTTGATTCATTCAGATACCAACATTTCTTCAAAATGCAGCTCTAATAAACCTGGCACCCGAGGAACACTTAAATTTTTTGTTCTCCATTTGATCATTTTTCTTTGATTTTCTTACATATTTGTAAACATGGACACACATTTTTACACCATAAAAAAATACAGAATAGAGAATAAAAAGTGTACTCTCTAATGCAGTGGTTCCCAAAGTCGGGGTTGCGGGAGAATGACTCACTTGGTGGTCACTTGGTGATTTACAAATTTCATTAAACTTTTAGAATGACCATATTTTAACCATAAACCACAGAAGATAAAAATGGTAGAATTTAACAGTAAAAAGCAACAACATGCAAATTAAAAGCCATCAGCCTTTACATTATTATTGTTTTTTTTTTCATACGATTGGTGTGCTTATGTTAGATTAAAAACACAGCATGATATGGCTATTAGACTGTTGCACTTTTTTTGTTGTCAATATGCTTGTGTTTACTAGGGATGCAACAATAAAGTTAGCCCACGGTTCAATACATACCTCGGTTTTTTAACACGGTGTTCAGTTAGGTTGTCATGGCTTAACACGTGTTTTTTTTTTGTTATTATTTTTATTCTATAGGCAATAAGAACAGTAAGAGGTTAAGAAGAAAAAAATCTAAACGATTTATTGCAATACTCATTTTGTTTTACTTAAAAGCCAAGAAAAGTACTCTAGTTCCTAATGTATTGTATTAAAAAATAACACCAAAATCTCACAGCTGCTGGTTGCCCATGTACAAACTGGGGAACACATAATATCCTACACTTTGAAAATAAACATACATGTGAAGTTAATAAGGATAAATTGGCCATTTCAAATAAACATATTTGTTCTTAAGTAAACATAAATAAACCATCTTAACTATCTCGGTGCTGAAAAAATGCGATCTCCAATCACTGAAAACGGCTGCAAATCTTTAGCAATAAACTCCTATACTGCCTTTGTTATTTTTATGTGTCTCTCGGAACCAGTTGGGTAGATTCAGCGAGTGATTGTTGCTATTTAGAGGACTTTATTACCTGCTATTCTGCCTTCAGACAGTGATTGCTGGGTGATGGCGCTACAGATGTGCAGTCATGGTTATACGTGTAAAACAACGCTTGCACACAGTTATTTTTTGTTCACTTTTTTTTCTTTTATTGGCATTATACTTACCGGCAAAACCAAAATGTTGTCACACTGCAGATTTGAAAGATGTCTGTGTTTTCTCGTACTGTTGACTCACTTCGCCGGCGCTTCCTTGTACAGTTGCCTCAGCCTCACTTCACCGCCGTTCGCAATGTTTAAGTGTGAAATGATGGTCCAGCGCCCCCTAACTTTAGAGCATAGTGATTGGATATTTACTCGTGGGGAGGAGTTTCCCCAGCTCATTTCATGGATTTAGAGGCACACACAGTCAATTTGGGGAGATATAAAACGCACATAAATTATGTAAACGCAAAGAAATAAGAAAACCGCAATTCACAAGCACGAATTGAACCGTGGTGGTGGTACCGTACGGTTCAATATTATATTGAGAACCGTGGCATCTCTAGTGTTTACATAGGTCTATAATTGTGTGTCCAACGTTTGCATATTTATAACCACCTCCCAGAAATTTAGAGTCGCAAGTTACTGGCATTGTTATTTTAGGGGTCATGGGTTGAAAAGATCACCTGGTCTAATGAAACATAAAAGATTTACTACAAAAAATAACAAATGATCTGCATGTTACCTTTAATATTGTGTCTGTAGAAAATCTGTGAAGTCTCTTTTCAACAAACTTTGCTCTGTAGATTAGTTTATGTGTCCTTGCCAGCCTTCACATACGAAGTAAATAAACACAGTCAATCATTTTAGAAGCTTCAAAATTAAATAATTATGATAAGCTTACATACTCAAAATGAGTATGCAAGTTATTATTTCTTGACAGTCAAATTAGATAGGCTACAACATGTGATGTAGCCTACACATGGCGACTGGATACAAAGAAAATGAAGAGTGACTAATCGCCACTCAGGTCCATGCGTCTAATAGACCTCGAGTATCAAAAACATAAAATACAAGGGAAACAAAAAGGAACAAATAAGATATATTATTGGGTATTAGCACATAGACAGTTCTAAGAAAAAAAAAACATTACCTGCAGCAATAGATAAGAATTCCTTTGAAAATGAACAAGTTTTTGTAGAACAAGTGTACAGTAGTTTTTTTTTTGTTTGTTTTTTGACACACTGATAACGTTATTTGTAAACGTTTATGTGGTTTAACTGTGGATGGTGCAGAAAAATAGTCCTAAATGTATGCTCTATTTGGATAAAACTTTGGTCTGTCTTATAAATGTACTAGTTAACAGTACTAGCAGAAAGTCGCGGAGCTTAATAAAACAGAAAGTTTAAAATGTGTGAATAAATCCATTAAGTAAAGTGCAGTACAGTACAGTATATTACTTTAAAATAATAACAAGGCACTAACTGTTTATGTACGAAAAATCATGTTAAAATACACTGGCGTGTTTGTGTATTGTTTTTGACGAACATCTTTACTTGCAGTAGTTCGTTACGCGCTTAAAGAACCCCTACTGAGGGTTTTTGAAAATGACCTTTCATGTAGTGTGTAACACAGTTCTAAGTGAAGTGAAATTTCCAGCTAAGGCTTAAATCTGAAAGTGTACAGTTTTTAAAACTATTGATTCATCTATAAAAGAGTCGACTCACAGTGGTTAGAATGAATCGTCTTCATAACAAGTCTTTAGCCGTTTTGGCGTGACATGACTACGAAACATAATTGTTGCGTGCAAACCAGGGAAAATTTAAACTGCCCACTAACACAGCAGCAAAGACAAACAGATCCTGAAGTCATGAGTGAAGAAGAGGCTGTGCTTACCTGCATATTATTGGAAGTGTGAGGGGAAAGAAGTGATTCAGCAGTCTACACGCTTACAGTGGGCATTTCATTCATTTGTTAAAGGAAGGATCAGAAAAGACTGATGAATGAGACTTGTGAGAATGGACAGACAATACACCAGGGGGACGTGCAAAATAAGGCCAGTTTTTTAGACACAAAGGCAGCCTGCTGCAGCTGAGGAGGAGCGCTGGTGAGGCTACAACCCCCTGGCTGGGGATGTGATCTTTGGGCAAAGCAGAGTACAGGTCAGCCCTGAGAACATATAACACTTCATGCAAGAGGTGCCATAGCAATAATTGCAAATAGAAATGATCTAAGTTACAGCTGAGAAGGGAGAAAAGATCTAAAATGAAAGATAATTAATGAAATCAGACCTGCCGGTGACACATTTCATAAGTGTAAGTGTATAGCTGTCACCTTGTTTTCTCTAGCTTGCAAACAATGTATTTAATTGTGTTTTATTACTTGTAGCCGCTTGTACTGTATCAGGTGAACTCTTTACATTCTCATAAGGCGTCTAATGCCACATTGAAACGCTATGTGTGCTGCTTTGTTTATGGATTTAAATGCGTTTGTGAGCTCGTGTTCCACTGCCGTTTGTCCTTGCTATGTCCACCGTCAGCTGTTCCTACACTCATGCAGCGGTCAAGGTTCAGAATACTTCAGCTTTTGCTGCTGTGTGGATCAATACTTAATGTGTGTCATTGTTAAGAATGGAGCAATATGCTGGTGTTTGACTACACTGCTTTTGGAGGTAAGGTGTTTGAATAACACTTTTGAGTAAGTTTTACTTTGAGGTGTGTTTTAGGCGTCTACTGCGATCGGATCCTATCCCATAAGAACCCACTGTGACGCGGGTATCACAAACAATTGCAATCATCTGAAAAGGTCTTTTTAAAGCGTTATTCCTCATTTTCAACTCGGGAAGTCTCAAAGTGACATCTAGGTTCAGTCACCTGAGAATGTGTGTATTTTTGTTGTCATGGCAACATGTCCAAAATGGTGGACTGTGTGGGAAGCACATGTTGCAGTGTCAGCAATTTTTAAAGATACTTGTTTTTATAACTAAAGGTATGTTTTGACCCATTTAACTATTCTAAAGTTTTAATAGTACATCCTAGATTACACTAAAAGAAGGTACGAAGATTTGTTCTGATCGAGTTGTTAACCTTAAACAGTACGTGGAATTTTGATGTGACATATTTGTCACATTAAGAAAAATGATAACAAACTGCTCAATTAATTTAGCTGATAAAATTATTTTAGTTTTCTATATTTTTTACTGCTCATTTCAAAGCATATATTAACAAAAATAAATTTAAATAATTTCACATTCATTTTATTGTTAATGAAACAAGATGTTTATATCATATGTTGGTCTTATTTTAAGGATATAAATTTGGAGTGAGAATAACATGATTAGATTCAGGGAACAATTTGATGTTCAGAATGCACTAAAGTTTATCCACAGAGATGACAGTGAGTATGAGGTATGTGACAGTGACTTGAATAAAGACATTGATGACTCTGATTACACTTCAGGTAGAAAAGACATGGAGGATGATGAATCAAGTGGATCTGATTTAGACATTAGCAGATCAAGTGATCTAGATTCAGAAGCTGCACAGCCAAATATTAACTCTGGCCAGTAAGATGCAACTAGCAAGGGTCACAAAACTTTTTCTTGGAGAAAGTTGAAACCCCCGAGTGCACATTCAAATGGCCAAGTGCCACACCTCCAGACTATCTTCACACACCCCTGGAGTATTTCAGAAAGTTCAAAACAGCAGAAATGTTTATGTTACTGAAGGAACAAACATATTTGTACAGTGTGCAACAATCTGGAACTCAAAAAATTGTTAACTCCACTGTTAAAGAATCGCAAGTATTGGTTGGAAGCTATCAGTGCATGGGTCTAAAACAAAATGTCAGGAAATCGTGCATGCTGAGAAAATGACACAAGGTGTTCCATGGTGGCTGACAGCATGTGCATGTTTAACATGTTGACCTTCAGTGTGAAGAAGTTAATTTATTCATTCATTCATTTAATTTCGACTTAGTCTCTTTATTCATCAGGGGTCACCACAGTGGAATAAACCGCCAACTTATCCAGGATATGTTTTATAGCTGATGCCCTTCCAGCCACAACCAAGCTCTGGGAAACACCCATACACTATGGCCAATTTAGCTTAATCAATTTACCTTTACCACATGTGTTTGGACTGTGGGGGAAACCAAAGCTCCTGACGGAAACCCACGTGTACATGGGGAGAACATGCAAACTCCACACAAAAACGCCAACTGACTCAGCCGGGGCTCGAACCAGTGACCTTCATGTTGTGAGGCAAAAGTGCTACCCGCTGAGCCACTGTGAGGTAGTTATTTAATTTTATTTAGTTTAAACATTTTGAAGTTGTGAAAACAATTCACGAACAATTATAAACCAAAAAAGGTCGAATTTTAATGTTTCGAAAGAGCTGTTGCAAAATGTATTGGTCACAGATATGGGGTTTTAAAATATGTTATGAAAAAGCAAATAAACAGAAAAAAAAAGTTATGTAGCAAAGAAAACTGACGAAATGTATTTTTTTTCAATTGTGAAATAAATGCCTAATGTGACATATATGTAATATATAAAAAAATATTATAAATGCCCAATGTGACATATATGTAACATTACAGATCTTTCACAAAGAGGGGTTGCATTTCAAAAACCACTGTAGAAACATATTATAAGTGGTCCATTGGTCTGAATCATGGGTTATACCAATGTTGGGGACCCGGGGGCTTGACAAAACGCGCTGGGCAGTCTCGTGCTGAATGCTGTTGACCAATCAGAAAAGACCGTCATCGGTCCGATCTGCACAAATTAGCTTTGCGCTATGGAAGGGTTTGAAAACAAATTAGTCACTGAATGACTCATATGGGAGTCGCTGGGATAATTAGGTAAAAATAAATTCATATTATAAGACCATGAAAGTGTTTTTTTTTTTTTTTACCTTGCATCCATCTCAGTTTGTTGTTGGAGTTCCATATAACCGAAATATGACCCTTTTTAATGTATAATACGGGCTCTTTAAGCTAACGTCACATGCTCGTGTCAGGTCATCCTCCTTGCACTGAACAAAAATAAATATTCTGCTCTATTTAACATTAGTTCTCTTTTATAAAGTATTATTAAACATTATTAATGCATCGTGGTGTTTTATGATAACGTTACTGTTTGAAAAACTCCAAACTATTCAAAGCCTGAGTGGAACGAGCGAACGAACGAACAAACGAACGAATGAATGAATGAATGAATGAATGAATGATTCATAAAATCGAGTCAACATGGCGATAGTTTGTTTTGAATTATTCAACCGTGATTAACTTAATAGCGGTTGTGTCAGTTTAAATACATTATTTTTTTATTTAAACTTGTATACTTTATAAATGCAAGAACAATAAGAACATAAATATAACTTCAATTTTAAAACTGTTTTGAAAGCAAAGAAAATTCATTTCACAGGGGTTTTTGTTCTGTAAGATTTATGGAAATCTCAATTCTAATGTGCATTAGGGTTTAACTCATGACTGGGATATAAAAACGTTGAGCACTGTTCAATTGTTAGGCCTAAATTTAAATGTATTTTTGAAATAGTTCAAGTATTTTTGGGGTATGCCTTTTTTTTTCTAATTTCTTAATTGCTATATATATTTGTTTAATTTGTGCTTGTATGAATAGGTAAAACTAAATGTTTAGCCAACACTTTAAAAAACTATATGGGGCGGAGGGGCCTGCTGCGAAAGTGACTCCTACCTTAAAATATGTAATCTCACCCTAAACTTTTGATAAACTTTAGAGCCTTATTTATGTTTTGCTATTGAGATTTTGGTTATATAATCTTTGTCTTCCAGCCATTGTGAGACAAAAAAGCGATTCACATGAGTGAGTTAGTGACTTATCTCTATGTCCAGCGCTACTTTTTTTAGAGACACATTCTCAACACATACTAAGACTTAACCGCTTTAAGCCATGATGTGCTTTGATGTAGAAGTCCACTTTAATAATATAACAGCCCTGACTGGGTGTTGAACATGTTTTATTCATTGTCTTTTTTATGCCAGTTATGTAAGTGACATCACAGAGACATTTTTCTGGACTGCTGTTAAGTGGCATTTCCTTGTTACCAGGAAGACAGTGATTGCTGAGCTGTGCAGTGATGGACTTCTGTGAGACGAAGGTGATATAAAGACATATTCACACCAATGACACATGGAGAAGCCAATATTGGTCTCACTGAAAGTAATTTTATGCAGATTGAAATGGACTAATTTATTTGCAATGTTATTTTTATTACCGTGGGCTATTTTCATAGAATTGACACGCTTTTACAGTTCTTGCTTTGGCACAATTGTCAAATTATTATTATATATTTTATTCATTAATTTTCTTTTCAGCTTAGTCCCTTTATTTATTCCAGAAATCAGAGCACCAGGAGGAAATCCACACCAACATGGGGAGAACATGCAAACTCCACACCGAAATGCCAACTCACCCAGCTAGGGTTCAAACCAGTGACCTTCATGCTGTAAGGCACTCGTGCTACCCACTGCTCCACCGTGACGCCCTATTATTTATTTCTTAAAACAGTAAGTTTAGATCTGTAAACATTTACAGTAACTTATTTTTCTCATCAGATTAGCATTTCTTGGGGATTTGACCAAATATCAAATGATCTAGCACAAAACAATTATTTGAAATTTGTACAAATACTAACTGCAGATGGCTTGTTGATCAAAATGAATGAGTCGATTTTCACTCTAAATGTCAAACGCTTCACAACATCTCAATCGTTTTTCATCGTATAAACCAGGGGTGCCCAATCCTTTTCTTATAAAGGGCAAAAAAACAAAGTTGATTGAGGACCGTGGGCCAAAGTTAAATATACCAAACCGTATTACATTCAATTTGCCATGAATTATTTGCTAATTTATTTGATAATATAATGTTATTGCTAACTAGAAAATGTTGCTTTACAACATATTAAATGATAATGCAATATAATTTTGTGCATTTCTTTTATGAACAGTAAAATCATAAACGATCCTTTTTATATCACAGAGGAGTTCAACGCTGACTACAGCCGAGCTTCTCATACCTTTGCCTTGATTTGATTAAACCATCACACTCAAAACAATCCATTCAATTATCAAAAGATTGTGTACTTTGTAAATATCTGATACTGATTTTGTTTAAGTCTGCTAATTTAGCAAATGACCTCTAATTCTAATATAATTTCAATCAACAATTTAACCAAGATTTGTGGGCTTAAATATCCCTACCTTCAGCACCATAAGTACCTTCTTTAAAAAATGGAGGAGCTCCAAACCCTGAACTGCAGCAAAGTGGAAGACCAATTGCAAAACATGTAATCTTTGGTCTGACCAACAAGATGGACAGGAATATATTTTTATGTATGCTATTTAGTGAAGTTTAATTTTAAACTAATTTCGGGAGGAGCATGTACTTATGATTGACCCAGCTGGTCCACATTAGCTAATCATGATAATCCAATCAAAGGATCCCAAGTCACTATATATAAATCGCCACCTTAGAATTATAAGGTTCTATTTCATAAGAAACATGAAATGTACAATACAGTAATTAAACAAGCAACATTTCACTTTACATGTAATACATTTAGTAACACTTTATTTTGATGGCCCATTTGTTGAATTAAGTTACATTGCAACTAATTCTCATTCAGTTACAAGTAGACTGTTAGGTTGGGGTTAGGGTTTAGGTTAAGGTTAGTGTAAGTTGACATGTTGCAAAGTTTCTTATAGTCAGTTAAATGTCTGTTAAAGAGCAGTATCAGTATCAACAGATATTACGCAGACAGTCTACTAATACTAATAATGGACCATCAAAATAAAGTGTTACAAAAATAAATGTATTGTATAAATACATTTAATCCACTGTGTAAAACATATGCTGGAATAGTTGTCGGTTCATTCTGCTGTGGTGACCTCTGAAATAGAGACCAAGCTGAAGGAAAATGAATTAATTAATGAAATTATAGACATGAATTGCAGACATTCAATAAAAATCTGAATTTCCAGAACAAACAGTTGTAATGTTGGGACTCTATTTTATTTTATTTTTTTATTTTTTTTGTGAAAAATTTTAAGACATGTTTTTTGAAAAAATATATTTTTTAAATAGTTTACTCATTGTTATTTTAATACAATGCACTTTTATACAAAAAATGGTACACTAAGTTTTACTGCTTTGGCATTAAATAGCGGAAAACATCCTTATTCAGTTTAGTTGGTTTAGCTTGTATAAAATAATGCAGACTAGGCATAGACCGATAACCAGTTTCAAGGTTTACAGTGGTTTGGAAAAGTCAAGATTATAAAACTGTCAGAACTGTCTGTTATACTGTTCCTATGGTATGTGTACAGTTTTGTTTTACTTGTTTACATGTTTAAAGGTCTTAAAAATAACATATTTCAGAACATTAATCACAATACCAGGTAACTGTGAAACCATGATATTTTTATCCAAAGTTATCACACCGTCACAATCTTATACCGGCCAATGCCTAATGCAGACAGAGACAGATAAAGAATTGATATACTTGTGATTTAGATATATATATATATATATATATATATATATATATATATATATATATATATATATATATATATATATATATATATATATATATATATATATATATATACATATATGTATTTGATAGTCCTAAAGAAAAAGAACAAAGAAAAAAAAAAGATAAGGCTTGGTGTAAGGTGAAAATATCGTTTTTTTATAACTTTAAATCAAAAGTCTAAAACATTTTCTGGAATTATGGAACAATTATTCCGTAAACATGATGAAATACAAATGTAGGGCATACAGTCAACATTTTAGTTGACTTTTTTGTTAATTTCCTAATTTCACAGATGCCACATGGTCCTTCAGGACAAAAGTATGTATGACTATTGCAGGGAGAAAAAATATTCCTTTATTGAATGTTTTAGTGCTCCTGGGAAAAGTTTTGGAAGAAATTTTCTTTAACCTTTGTAGAAGAAAAACCTTTGGATTTTACAAAGGGAATTATTTAATCCTTTCTGAGTCTCCTCTTACAAAGTGTGTTTGTACATGTATGTGAGCTGGAGAAAGAGAGAAGGAGAGAAAGGGAGAGAGCGAGAGAGAGGAGGATGAGCAGAAAACCAAAATAAATGATATAAAATATACAGGAGCAAAGGAAGCACCCTCTTTCTTTCATTTCCTTCCTGTTGTCTTTGGGGAGAAGGGGAAATGGAGGCTGGAAATGGGCTGCTGCAGTCTCATCTCAGGGTGGCCTAGTTGGCCTGTCAGGTCATCATCACCATGACAAATGCAAGAGAGAAAGCAAACAGACAGAGTTAGATCAGTCCACTTTAAAGGAGGCAGGGACACAAGTAGGAACAGACTGTCCACCCATCAGGTTCATGATAGCCTTCCTCGCTGCCATTACTCTCTGTAAGCAGCCTTTCAATCCCACAATCCCTCATCTCATCCATGTTATCTAATACTGCTGTCCTTGTGGGCACAGATATCTGTGATATGAACTATATATATTCTACTACAGTAAACAATATTTGATGGATTGCCGTTGATCTACAGTAGCAATTAAAAGCTACAGTATTCATTTAAAATAATAAATACATCAAAACAGTAACTCTTTTTTTATAATTTCAGAAAAATTAAGAAAAACCTTTATCGATGTCAGTGGTCTCAAACTCTGGAGAGTCGCAGCTCTGCAAAGTTTGATCCAACCACATTCAACTCACACCTGGTTAATAGTCTCGTGTAGACTTTAACACCTTGATTAGTTGAAATCAGCTGTGAGCTGGAAGACTGTGCAGAGTGTGGCTCTACAGGAATTGAGTTTGAGACCTATGAAGTATTTATTTATTTATTTATTTATAAGATATGCAGAATGTAGGATGATCAATTTCACAACATTAATTTCTAAATATGTCAATTCATTAAAAAAAATCCAAAAAGTTAATAGTAAATATGGCAAACATTTCATTGCTCTATTTAAAGTGACAGTTCACCCCAAATTTTAAGTGTGCTCACTTTTTACTCACCCTCAAGTGGTTCCAAAATATTTATGAGTTTCTTTTTTCTGTTGAACACAAAATAAGCTATTTTGATAAAAGCTAACACATTGACATAGAGGGAAAAACAACCATGGAAGTCAGTAGTTACCAAGCTTTCAACAGAAGAAAGAAAGTAACAGAAAACAAATAGAGGATGAGACACACTTCCTTCTGTTCCTTCTGCACCAAATACAAGAATTATTTTCCCCAATTTGAAACATGAGTTTATTTATTTTTTACTTTAAATGACTCTAAAGGAGAGGATGAATTGACATCTAAACTAGCTGCAAATGTATATGTGCTGCAAATGTGTATAAACCATACACACTTTAAGAAATGGTTAAAGTATTTTTGACACTAGATTTCTGGCAACCACAGCTGCAGTTGTTTACTGTGAATTTTACACTTCTCTTATTTATACTATAGACTAAAAAAACATCTCTACCATATTGTTAACAGTAGAGTTTTGTCAACCACAGCTTACAGTTTTTTTTCTCATAAATTTTACGGTTATTGCTACTGCAAACTGAAAAAAACATTCAACTGTATTTTTTACAGTAAATTTCTGGCAACCACAGCTGCTAGTTTTTACCCTAACTTTTACAGGATTGACATAATTGTTGTAAATATCAGATGTTTTATCTGCTTTTATTTCTTGCTTACTGTATATTTTATTAATTTAATAGTAAATGTATTACATATCTATTACTTATTTAAAATGCTTTGGCGATACTGTATTAAATGTCATGCCAATAAAGCAACTTGAACTCGAAGTCAAGGCAAGTAAATGATAACCGAATTTATATTTTTTTGTGTAAACCATTGCTTTAAATTCATTTTCATTTATATTAATTTTATTTTTTAACTTTATGTTTTTCCTCTCAGATGTACCAGAGGTGTAAGTTAATATGGTAGCAATGACAAAACAGTGGAGTGTGTTGCTTTGGGCAGTTTTCTCCTGGGAGACCCCATGAGTCCGGCCATTCAGATGGAGGTGAATTTGACATGTGCTACACAGACAGAAAAATTATCCTTCTTGAGCATGCACCACAATACAAGAACCTATTAAATCCCTGTATAGCTCTTCAAAGGATCTCCAAATCTCTTAGTTTAGTTGGGGAAAAGGATTAAAACCTATATTAAAATACAGTGAATTTCCTGAATATTTCTTCAGCTTTTAGCCCCCAAGGGCCCTCTAAGGAAATATTCCACAGGTCCCACACAAGACTTCTTGACCTTAGAAATGATTACATTAAAAAAAAAGTTTTTGCCATTGTAGTGATGCATTCCCATTCATAGCAAAACCGCCCTGATTTGAATGTTTAGGGGAGAGCGGCCATTAAAGTAATGTGGAACTAACATAATAAAGCAATTTTCTCGAAGCAACAACATTTGCTTTCCAGGCTATGACAGCAGGTTCAGCATGCAAACCTTAATTAAGCTGCCAAATATCATGTGTTTTCTGGATTATGTCCTTCGGTTTGGTCCGAATTTCAGTTTTTTTAGTGCAAAAAGTAATCTATTGTAGCAGTTCTTTTTTCCTTATTACAAGTTGTGTTTCTTTTTTCATGTGTCACACTAATGATCAATCTACAGGATATTTAGTGCAATGACACATTCCTAAGCTTGAAATGTCTGAGTTTTTCAGTTTAAAAGTAAATCAGGCAGGAGTTTCTGATTTTCACTGCAGAGAGTTTAAACACTGAAGAGCAAATCCATCGATGCGCACAAGTCCCACAAGTCCTAAACCATGCAAGCCACTGGCCACAGCGGCAAGAAAAAAATTTAACTTGACGAAAGTGAAGGAAAAAACCTAGAGAGAAACCAGGCTCAGTTGGGCACAAATACTTTGCCTATGGACAAACGTCTTGTGCAGAGCTACAGTCTAGGCGCTAGAACGCTGGATGTCCATCGTGGAGAAGCTGCAGGTGGGAGAGGTCACCGGCTGTTGTACAGGCTGGCCTTACAGGATCAATGCGAAGACTCGTCTGTCATTGGGGCCTTACAAGAATCAGTCTCATGTTCTCCACTCCTCTATGACCACCACAGCAGCTGCTCAGGATACAGCCTGGTCCAGGATTATGGAAACCTTGAGAATAATAAAAACAGACTAACATCTGCGCAGATGCCGTTCAAAATATAATGTTGTTTGGGAAGTGTTCCCGGCTCCGGTTCTCCTAAATAATGTGTAATATTTAAAAAAGTGTAATATTTAAAGAAACGCCTCATGCTCGATTTTTTGTTCTGATGCGCCTCGTCAAAACCTTTTCCTCCAATTAGACTGGCACTTTTGTTCACGTGCACGAAGCTGCTAAAGTTACAGTAAACAGCACTTGGAGGCGTTCAAGCGCAAAACTGTCAATGTGAGAGCACATTGAGGAAGATGCCAAGAGGCGATATGAACGTGGAGCTGCTTATTTCTCTGTGTACAATATTAATTTCTTCCTAGCTAGAGCTAGAGCTGTTACTTGAACCATCAATGCTTGTTCGAGTCACCAGAAACTATAACAATAAGCGTGTGAACTTCCTCTCTTCCTCTTCTTCTATGTTATAAGCGGGGTGTCAGAAACTTAAATTGTGTAGCGCCATATAACGTCAAGGAGGGATTTTGCATACCCTTCTGCTTGATGCCAGTGGAAATCGTTTGGGTTTGAATCCGAAAAAATGTCTCGCAAAACGCTGCAAACAAAAAGCATCCCGGTGTGTTTGAGCCTTTAGCCAGTAAATCTAACACATGTTGTTGTGTTACTTTCATCCCTGCCTATGGGATCAAAAGTAACTTTTGTTCAAAGTGAAGTTATATTGAAGTTGTTCTACATTAATACAAAATAACATCTGATTTTGTAAGACCACTTTTTTGAGTTAGTAATCACAGCAAAAATATATATTTCTGCTAAAAATGTCTTTTAAAACAAGGTTTTTATGATAAGTGTTACTTTTGTCCTCATTCTCCCCTACATGTTTTTTTTTTTCAATCAAAACATAAAAATATTTTATATTTGTGTGGTATTAGTTTTTATGATTGTGAAGATCACAACACATTTTCTGTTATGTCAAAAACCAAGTAATCTCAAAGGGTTCAAACACTTTTTCTTGCAACTGTATACGCCAATAGCTATTTTTTACTGCATTCTTCAGCGTACCATCCTTTCAGTTCAACAGAAGAACAGAAGAAAAAAAAACTGAAACTGGTTTAAGATGAGTAAAAAATGTTTCATTTTCAGTGAACTCTTACTTTATCGATTACAATGTGAGTACTGGCCAATGAACCACTATGTGCTATTTTAGTGCCATTTAAGTTCTGTTTACGGCCATTCATGTCAATAGTGTTCCTTGTGGAAATGGCCTCGTTCAGGAGAAAAAAAAAAGATCCCTGCCGTATTGCACACATTATTCAAGAATGGTTGAAAATCATAATAAAACTAAATTTAAAAAAGTGTATGACAAAATGAGTGTCACAGGCCTGTAGCAAGGAAAGGTTTGGGTGGTTCGAAAGACCCAACCCTCTCTGACAAAGGTCTAGAATTTGTCCCACATGAACTCATTTGTCCTATTTTGACTGCTATGCAGGCACATTATAGTGAATGTAGTGAAAATAGTGAAAATAACCCATCAAAAAGGCTTTAAGAACATGCAGAATCCTCTGCTGGCTGCCGCTTTGGTTTGACTTCAGCTAATCAATAATAAACAATTATTTTTTTTAGGAGTTCAACATACAGCTGTGCAAGAAAACATAATTTGACATAAAGTCATCTTTCACTACTAACCTTTTTTTTTAATTCAGAAAACATTTTCTAAGTAACTTTTATTCTAAATCAAGGACCTTGAAGCAAAAAATAGTCAACAAAAAGATGTGAAGCACCAAAAGTGACCTATATTACATTGAAAGTAATTGCTAGTTATCCATGCATTTTAAATGTACTTTTGTAAAAGAGAGGGTAGAAATATTGTGATGTTCTACATTATTTTTATTATGTTTAAATTTTCTATTATTCAAGTGGCCAAATTCTGACTGAGGAAAGCTGAATGTGTTGACTTTTGTTATTTGTCAAGTAAATTACAATAGGTTCATTTTTAATTAAAAACTTTAACAGATTCATTTTTTTTTCTCTAATGATGCTTTATGATGTAATGAAAGATGTTTTTTTTTTTAATAAATATTTATTCATATTTCTTTATTATAAATCTTTAGGAAATATTTAAAGTACATCAAAAAGTGTGGTTATGATGAAAAGAGTGGAAAAATGAGGCTAATAACTGCAAAAAGGTACTTTTTGAGAAAAAAACCCACCCCTTTCAGCTGGCTGGCTATGGGTCTGTGTCACACTACACTGTAAGCTGACCATCAAAAAATGAAGTGTATACTTTGGGCCTCTATAACATTTGCTTTATGGGGTCTGCATTGTTTTAGCAGCACATGGAGGGCTAACAGACTTCTAAGCAGATGGTCATAGTGTTTTGACTCATTGAGCTCTATTTCAACGATTAAAGCTCAAAGTCTAAAGTGCATGGGGGAAACGCACTAAGGGTGTGTCTGAATCCACATTTGCAATTTTAAGGATGGAACTATACAGTCTGCACTCTGACGCATGGTCTAACAGGGTTGTGCTTAATCTCTTAATGAGTGTTTTGAGCATAACGTGAAACAAACCAATCAGAGTCTCATCTCCCATTCCCTTTAAGAGTCAGTTGCGTTGCGTCATGGAGCATTTGCTATTTACACGGTGGACTTTGTAAGTGGGAAAACTGAATGCTTCAATAGCATGAAAACTGATAAACAGTTTGCAGAGCGAGGATAAAGAATTAGCCTCCTCCATTAGGCCTCTTTACTTTCTCATTACTTTACTTTTACTCTTTACTTTACTCCTTTACTTTCGTTCATAGGGAAACGGTGTTGGAGGTAGTGGTTTTTATGTTAATGTGGTAAATAATCATTTTTGTAATATTTTAATCCTTTATTTTTTTTATTCATTTGTAAAGATATTTGTGTATTAATGCATATCCTGTGAGTATTAGGCAATGTGTAAGCAATTGGATGCACAGGCACATAACTAAAGCCCTCTGCACTGGACTTTAGATCTGCTTTCAGTTGGTCAATAGTGCTGTCTATTTCTGTTTCTCAAAATAGCAACGCGCCAACAATGCGTCTTAACACACCTCCTTTCTGGCACACTCATGAGTCCATAAAGTGGCGCAAATGGATTTGCTATTTAAACAACATGACGTAAAATGTGAAAATTAGGTTTGCACTGATGTCAAAATAGCAACAAATCACACAAAACACGTCTTGCTCTGGATGTATGATAGTGCTACCGTTGTCTTTAATCAAGAATATAATTTTTAACAAATACCTTTCCAATTAATCACTTACATATTACATCCTGACATGAAAGCCAGGTCAAAACGAAGCTAATAAATAAATCGTAAAAGTAAGTGCCCTTTGCTAGCTACAATTCGAGATGCCTACTGGAAGGAAAGCAACTGCATAATATACTGTAGTCTACCATGTAATAAAGTCAGTCAGCATGCAATAATCTTAATAGATTTGATTGTGCATGTGTAGGAGTGTGGTCCATCTGGGTAAAGCTCTCACTGCAGGACTGTCTGGATCTCTGCTGCGGTCAGTGTGTGGACGGATAAAAGAATTTGCTCTATGACCTTTGCTAACACACTTGCTCCAGCACTGATCACCATCACATGTGCACATGTTTGTGTGTGTGTGTCAGACCAGCATCTCACTATTGAACATGGCAGTTAACACAGAAGGAAATCAAGAGAAGGGTTTGAACAGTGCAGCAGGAGTTCATAAACACACAAACAAACACATACAAAACTGGAAAAACAATTACTTTGGATCTCAGTGTGAGATTTGTCCCTGGTGTGAGATGTCTTGTTTCTTGTGCTAAAGATTTCTGATAAAGTCTGATAAAAAGCTTATATCAGAACATAACGGCATGCTCATTTTCTTTTATACTATTGCATGTCTCTCTCTCTCTCTTTTATACAAACACACATACATATACACACACAAACACACAAACATAAATACATATACACACACACACACACACACTGCACAGTCAGTTATTTCTAAAAGACAGCATGAAGTTAGAAAAAGTGGAGAGGATCAATCACAGGATGATTATTTGCTGCTATAGGAGCTCTCAGGAAAAAGAAAAAACACACACTCAAAGTCACTAGTGTCATATGATTCCCTCAGTTCTTCCCTGAATGACCTTTTCCTGCTCAATCCCTCATGTGTTTTGAATAAGATACAATAAAGATTTGTTCCTATACCTATACCTATTTTCAAAGTCACTGTGAACTTGAAGTTGCTGAGACTTTTATTTCAGTACGGTGATGTACTTCCAACTGAGACGGAATATTGAGTAGTGGGTGGGGCTTTCTTTTCACACATCGTTAGGTGCGTTCGACTTCATGCAGCGCTGCGCAGATCGATCGAAATCTGTCTTAAAGCGGTGCATGCTGGTTAGAAATCTTGTCCGGATTGATGTTGAGCCGCGACAGCGCTCCGAGATCAGACGGCTGATTCAGACCGTGCAGCTTCTGAAAAGCGACTGCAGGAGCTCTGATGATGACACCGATATTACACTATTGGCCGAGTTCACCACATGACAACAAACACGTGTATTTTGGGTTGATTATTGGACAAATTCCGATTCAAAAGTTTCAAAACAAACAATTCACTTTTCACACCCTCTCTATCCTGTACACATCTTGCTTATTAAAAGACTACCAATATTTTACTGCAGTAATCATCTTTTGTTAAATAATCTGGTTATAAATGCTGGCTTGTTTGCGCAGGTTTATTTTCGACTTTTTTATACAGACTAGTTACTGCATCCAGCTCCACGAACGATTTTAATGATACATTTTAGTGAAACCTATATATATGAACTCAAATATGTCTTACAGACTATAAATAAAATAATTATCATCATTGATCCTGCCAACCTAAAGCTTTCTTAACAAATTAAGTAAAGAACTATTTTATTAAATAATTATAAAATGATTTTATGATTGTAATATAAGTATTTTTATTTCCTTTCTAGCCGTTTATACCTGGTCTTTGTGGGGGTTTTTTTGAAAATGCTTTCATTGTCCAAAATAATCTTATTTATTAAGACTTAATCAAAACACCTTGTTTTGCGTTTTACATTGGAAGGTTTTATAATTATAAATGTACATAAATATAAACCCTTTTTAGCATATTCAAACAAAAAGTGTTAGCCCAAAGAGTGGTTCAAACTCTTAGAACTTGTGCTGATAACTTGTATTTAATAGACCTGTTCATTTTTATGCCTCTCATTTCCTCTTATTTCTCTTGTGCATTTGTCATATTTTATTCATATTCTCCCTTATTGTTTAAAAATGAATAGTGTGTAGAGACTGGATTCTGTTTTATTTGTAAATCTTTTGTTGTTATAAATAAAAATAAATAAAAAATGATGATGACGCCATTTGATCGGTCATCATGACTGCAGCAACTTTGAGCCCCGAAGTGTCCAGCTGTCCGGCTTGACGGCTCCGTTTTCAACTCCGCCCCGCCTGCGCTCGGCTAATCTCGTTGATCACCGGCTGCAGCTGTGCTTCATGTCGAACGCACCTATTACCTCGTAGCAATCTAATGGGCGTGGTTAACAATATTGTGGTTGAATCTGTCAAACTGCCACTTTGAACGTGGAACTATGATCAGACCAAAACAAAAGTTGGTGTTCCAGCTAAAGATTAACAATGTGCTCTATCAAAATAAACATTGAGTATGTTTACTTGGACACCAATAATCTAATTTTAATACGATTAAGATAATACTCTGATCAAGAGTCTACCATGTAAACAATACTTTTTGATTATTTAATTCGATTAAGTTCATAATCAAACTAAACAGAAATGGAATTAAGACATGTGGAGTATGCTGATTTTAAGTTACATTATTGAAGTGCTGTACAGACATGTAAACATCGCAATCAAACGAATATGCCCCATTCACACGGGGCATCAGCTTCAATGCTTCCCATTCACTTTGACTGGGTGACTTCAATCGCTGCCAAAATGCAATGTGGATCTGTCAGCCCCACTTCAGAGGCGTTGCTCGCTGCAGAAGTTTTGACTTGCTCAACTTTTTAAGCGCCGACAGAAGCGTCCGCCAATCAGATTGCTGTATGCAAATACACCAGCTCAGACAGTGGCCTATTGCTGACTACTTTAAGTGGCTGACGCTGCTATGACGATCGCGTCAGCCCCAACTTCAGGCAAGCCCTCTGTCAAGCGTTGACGCCGGAGCCACGTGTGAATGGGGCGTTACCGTCATGTAGGATTTTGCTGCAGGATGGTCCATACACACAGTGTGTTTGACACAATTCTCTGCAACTACCGAGTCAATGAAGGATCACAGACACCAATGCAGAGGTATTTTCCCCCATATGGTGTGCGCTATCAAATTCCATTAAAACTACACTCTTCCAGCAGTTCATACTCATCCAATATCTCGTTTGTCATATAGGGGGCATGCATGAAATATTCCTGAAAGAAAGTGAAAGTGCCAAACTACAGTTAATGTTGACAAATTAAAAATAAAACACCGTAAATTACATAAAACTCCAAAGGAAATGTGGATAGCATGTTGACAATGAAGTTAATCAAATTATGTGCTATAACACCCATGGGGAGTCGTTACATCCCTAAGCAGAGTATTAGACTATTGTATTAAAAGTGAATTATTGGTGTCCATATGAGCATTCATTCATTCATTCATTTTCTTTTCAGCTTAGTCTCTTTATTATTCAGGGGTCGCCACAGCGGAGTGAACCGCCAACTTATCCAGCATATGTTTTAGCAGCGGATGCCCTTCCAGCTGCAACCTATTTCTGGGAAACATCCATACATACTCATACACTACAGCCAATTAAGTTATACCCAATTCACCTGTACCACATATCTTTGGACTATGGGGGTGTGACGTAGTGAACCCGGAGTGGGCCCAATACAAGGCGTGGGAGGCCTGAAAGCCACAAGTCTCACTTCTCCACAGGGGGAAACCCAGTCGAACGAAGAGAGAACATACAAACTCCAAACAGAAACACCACCATATAAACATACTAATTGTAAATTTTATTTAAGTGGCAGCTAGGTCTCTGCAACTCTCTCATGGTCGCCCACTGAAACTAAGCAGGGATGTACCTGGTCAGTACCTGGACAGGAGACAACATGGTAACGTTAGGTTGCTGCTGGAAGGGGTGTTAGTAAGGCCAGCAAAAGGTGCTCAACTTGATGTCTCTGACTGTGTGGGTATTATCGCCCAGTTTACAGTAGTCCTTTGCTAAAACATGGTTCACCTTTCGCAGTTTAAAAAAAAAAGAAAAAAAAAAGATAATAATATATATTTTTTTACATTGCATTGTGTTCTGCATGCTGTTTGGCTGTAGTCCATTGTCAATCAATCTCCTCCATGTCTCCTGTACAGTACAGAATGCGATTAGCTTGTCAAACATAAATCTTCGGTTGTTAGCAGTGTGAGTTCTAACAAGTATGCATAAAGGGTTGTAACTGTTTGCAGCAAGACCATCTTAAAGGGGGTCACACACTGGATATGCTGCGCCATGCAGCGCCATGCATTTTAGAATTGTAAACATAGGTTTTCATCAGGGTTCTCACACCGTCGCCACAAGTTGGTAGCTGTCTGCGGTGTGCAGCTGCAACTCAGTACACTGTTCATATGTCTGGCATGCCACTGATCGCCATCTGAAAATTTTCATTTTAAATAACAAGCAAATGTGTGCATCCCGTGTGTGTTACTTCCAACTGTCATGTGTGCAGCGCATACTGCGTGCGACCCCCTTAAGGATGGAGTCTGCTTTAGTTTTGTGAATCAGTGACTGCAAGAAAAAGAACACGATGCCAACATTATCCACACAAAAGCTAAAAAGCTTTACCAACCTTTTGCTGACAGCGATTAATGTTTTCACCTGACAAAAGATTTGGATCGTTTGTTTCATTCTATAATACTAGACTTTTTTTTTTTTTTTTTTACGTTAGTTTAAATTTTGAGGATGTTTAAACAAGAGAGAAAAATGTAAAAACATTAATGTCTGTCTGAGAAAAGTAAATAACAAGGGAGCACTGTATTGATGTTGACTTTTTAGTGATTGCTGTCCTTTTGATAACACAAAAGAGGGGTTTATCCCCGCATCCTGGTCAAACTTGCCCACTGACTTCTGTTCATCATAGCCTCCTAATCATCACTCTGTCTCCTCTCCACCAATCAGCTGGTGTGTGGGTCTGGGGAATATGGCTGCTGTCGCGTCATCCATGTGGATGCTGAACACTGATAGAGGATGAGGAGATTCCCCCCAAAATGTCCAGAAAAGTGATTTATAAATGTAAGGAATTATTATTATTATTAAATTTAGATTTTATATGAGCATTAATGTTGACCTTGTATGACAACAAATCTAAATTCAGGCTTGATATTTAAAGGAAATGGTGGCTCATTCACCATATGCATTGTGACTTTTGCAGTTTAATACAGAACATGTGTTGGAATATTCAATCAATTCCATGCGTGTTCAATAAAAAATGTCAGGAGAGGTTTTTCTTCGTTGTCAAAAATCGTAACAATTTATTGGATACAAATTAATAATTCAATTGACAGAGTTCTGTTATCCTCAATGCAAAGGTTAAATGCATGCAATGCTTTTCATTTCCTGACTTCAAATTATATAGGCAGCTGATATTAACAGGTGGAGTTTAGTGAAATTTGTCACTTGTCAATCATTGTCCAGTTCTCCATTGGCTACACCCATCCATACATACTCTTTTTCCATGAATTATCTGCACAACATTAATAACATAAGACTTTCTGTATTCTGTGATCTGTTTAACACCTTTCTGCTGACAGGAAGATTCAGCAGAGTTGAAAAAAATTGTACTATTAGTTTATCTACTTCTGCAAACATGCTTCTTTAATATGCAAAACAATGCAAATAATTGTTTGATGAAAAGTAAAAAAAAGAGGCAACAATAACAACAAAAATATATTCCTTTTTCCCAACACATCTACATAATCTGCAGAATAGAATCAAATAAAAACTTAAAATATAAAAAAGCAAAAGGCACTACTAGGATAAGAAAAATCTGAATTTTTGTGTAAAATACATGAAAAAGCAACACAACTCAGTGGCACTGATCAAAGATTGAGCAAGCACCGAAAAATGCTGACTTTCAACTTTTATTTAAAAAGTAAATAAAACATTTTTATTTTAAATTGCTGTTTTGGAGTAAGTAAACTCACAAATTAAATGTTTGCTGAGCGAACACAGATGCAGATAATTCACACGCACATTCTAACTCTCTCATTTATTAAAAAGCATCACTATCAAATTGCTGCATAATATTTCTTTTAAAAAGAATGGTGTAAAATCTTGTTTTTTGTTTTTTAATTACTAAGCTCAGCTTCGTTGTTTTTCGAGAGAAACACACAGATGCTAATTCACACACCTTTCATTTATCTCTTTTCAAAGTAAGTCAAATCAATGCTATAATTATTTTTTAAAAATATGATCTGACCACACTATATCATATCATCTGCGTGTGTGTGTGTGCATGTGTGTGTGTATGTGTGTGAGTGTGTGTGTGTGTGTGATTAAAAATGCTATCTAACAAGCTGTAACTGAAATAAATAATATAAAAATTTCCCTTCTGGACAAATATTGCACCGCAAACATCATTAACAAAACTGGATTGTTCTTTTCTTATATGCCATGCATTAAAATAATTTAACACACAGCTAGACATTGGGATTATCCATTATGTATAGAACCAAGTATCTTATTTATAAAACAAGTTACCACACAATATAAATATTAAAGCCGCAAATCTATAAATTAAATTCCTATGGGTTTTTAAAACACAAAACTCTCTGTGATAAACATAACTTATTAAAACTTGGACATTTTGTTGCATAACGTCAACAACACATAACCCATACACACCCAAATACACAGGTTCTTGTGTTTTTTTGTTGTTGTTTTTTTTGTCCTCTGATTTCTGAAAAATTATCACATAAGTTTTCAAGATTCATTTTCAGAAAGTGTGTACTTCACAAAATGTCAAAGTATCAACAAGTTATGTTTACCACAGGCATTACATTTTACTTACAGTCAGTTTTTTTGGGGGAAAAATCAACCATCTATTGAATGATTAAAGAGAATGTAAAGCGCATTGTGTGCTGGGTATCCAGCATTTGTGTACAAATACTGAAAATGAAGGGACACTATGTAAGTCTCTCACAGTGCCATCAAACTACTGTGTTATTGTTATTGTTTTGAATTAGTGACCCCTAGCAGCAAAAGCTACATGCTGCGTTTTTATCATTGACACCCTCTGTTTTGTTTTTGCCTTGAAATTAAATATTCACTTTCTTCATGGCATAATTTGCCGGGAAGAGAAGCTATTATATTCAATTTAATGATAATTTAATATTTTACCTTGGCAGAATTACATTCAGATTCTCTCTGGTTACCACGAAAAGATTTTCATTCGCTTGGCGTTCACTGATGCTTTAGACAGTACACGATAGAAATGCTCAAATAATAAATGTGTGCTCAACAAGCTGAAAGAAGGTGATCCAGAAATGTTAAAAAATGAGTTTTTGTTGTTGTGTTGAACATTGTAATTATCTAGTAATGGGCATGGAGAAGACACATTCAGTGGACTGATAGCAACATATTTTCCATATTTATTTGATCACCAAACAACAAAAATCTAATCATTAGAAGCAGTTTTGTAGTGACTGAAATTACATTCTAATTCAGATTTCTAAGTCAAACTCAGAAAAAAAAATGATGTTAATAGTTAAACCAAACATAATAATAATAATAATAATAATAATAATAATAATAATAAAAATAATAATAATAATAAAAACAAGTGCAATCTGGGAATTTCAATGTGAGGTACAGAGTGTTTTTAATCAGTAACATTAATAATGGGTGTCATTAGTGTAACTTAATGAATGTACAACCTGAAACAGAACACTCATCTGGTTGCATTTCAAAAAAGATTTAAAAAAGAACAGTTCACCGTATCCCTCCTCACCCAAAAAACTAAAAAAACAAGCAAACAAACAAACAAACAAACAGACAGACAGACAGAAAGACAGACAGACAGACAGACAGACAGACAGACAGACAGACAGACAGACAAACAAAAATAACATCATTTACTCATGCTTGTTCCAAATCAGTTTTTTAATATTATTTTACTCTATTTGTATTTTTATTTAATGCTATTTTGTTAATACTCGTACATAGTATTCGTTAATCCTATGGAAGTCGTCAATTACAGGTTTTACAATTACAGGCTATTTTGTTAATACTTGTACATAGTATTCGTTAATCCTATGGAAGTCGTCAATTACAGGTTTTCTGTCAGGGTTCTGCCACTCTGGTCTTGTAAATTCTTGTTTTGGTGGCAGATCTCGGACACTACCTGTGTCTGGTCCTGTTTCTGTCTCTGTGTGCGCGCGCGCTGTCGTGGGTGTACGCAGAGTGTGCGCGCTCCTGCTTGACGCGGCCGCGCGAGAGCTCTGCGTCCCTCAGATGCGTGCGCTCTTGTACTCGTGTTTGTGTTTTCGTCTGTCAGCAGCGTGGTGTTTCATTCCCAGCGTCTCAGTCTTGTTGGTTTCGATTTTGGTCGGCGCTGGGAGGAAGCATGCATGCTGCATGTGTGAGCGCACGGTGAGTGTTTTCATTCATCGTGTGCTCGTGTCTTGCGTCTTCCTGCTCCAGTCTTGCCTTGTCAGTCCAGCTAAGTTTGTGTGTTTTGTTAATGTTTTCCCCCTCGGGGTAGTTTTGTTTTGCCTTTTGTTTTTACTTTATTATTAATAAAACCTTTATTTGTTGCAATTGAGTCCTCGCTCCTTTTTCCCCATTTCCCCTCACCCGACCATGACAGTACGAAATGGCCATTAGAGGACTCAGCAATGATGGGTTTGTTTCTTCGCCCACCTCTCTCCCAGAACAAGAGGCTCCACGATCAACCCCTTGCCCGGAGACTACAAGAATGCCATCAGAACAGTCGTCCTTTTGGGGTGTATGCTCAAAATCTCCTTGAGGCAGTCCTGGGGCTTGGATTCTCCGAGAGGACCCTTATCCATCTCTTCCTGGCAGGATTAGATGAGCCTCTTGATTGGGAGGAGCTGGGTGATTTAAAGGAATGGACTTATTGGGAGGTGGTTGAATACACCTGCCTGAGGAAGGAGAGGGAGATCCTGGAGGGGGAAGGGACCCTTCTCACCACCACCAGCACCACCTCCCAGTCCATGTCCTCCCCCCAAGGGTTAACCCGCACCCAGAAGCGGAGATTGAAGAGGAAGGCCTCTTCAGCCAAGATGGCTCCAGCCCCTGAGCGCCCTCCAGTGTCTGCTCCAGCCCCTGAGCGCCCTCCAGTGTCGGCTCCAGCCCCAGAGCGCCCTCCAGTGTCGGCTCCAGCCCCAGAGCACCCTCCAGTGTCGGCTCCAGCCCCTGGGCGCCCTCCAGTGTCGGCTCCAGCCCCTGAACGCAGCTCAGTGCCGGTCCCAGTCCGGCTTCTTGCCCTGCCGGCACCACCCAGACGTCTTGCCCTGCTGGCGTCAACCAGACGTCTAGCCCTGCCGGCACCAGCCTGGTTTCTTGCCCTGCCGGCGCCACCCAGACGTCTTGCCCAGCCGGCCCCAGCCCGGTTCTTTGCCCTGCCGGCGCCACCCAGACGTCTTGCCCTGCCGGCGCCACCCAGGCGTCTTGCCCTGCCGGCGCCACCCAGGCGTCTTGCCCTGCCGGCCTCAGCCTGGCTCCTTGCCCTGCCGGCGCCACCCAGACGTCTTGCCCAGCCGGCCCCAGCCCGGCTCCCTGCCCTGCCGGCTCCCCTCTGGTCTCCAGCCCAGCCGGCTCCCCACAGGCCTCCAGCCTCAGCCCAGCCGCCTTCAGCCCTGCCGGCTCCTCAGCAGCGGCCTTCTGTCCAGCCGGCTCACCTCAGGCCTTCTGTCCAGCCGGCTCTTGTCAAGTCGCCTCCAGCCCAACCGGCTCTCTACAGACCTCCTGCCTTGTTTCCCCTCACAGACTCTCCCTGGGTCGTCCCTCCTGCTCCTCCCTGGTGTTCCCCTCTTCCACCCTGGATGGATCCTCCGGCTTCACCCTGGTTCCCTGCCGGGGCTCCCGACCCGCTAAACCCACCCTGGACTGTCCCTCCTGATCCTCCCTGGTTTTGCCCTCCCATCCCTCCCTTGTTTGTCTTGTTGGGTCTGACTTGGCTCCCCTCCCTCCCCCCCTTCATGTCTTGCCTGTTCACCTCCCTGTCTTGTGTTTGTTGATGTTGCCTGTTTTGTTGTCTTGTGGTGTTTCTTGTCTGTCTTGTACCTTGTTGGATGTTCCCTTTAGGGACACCAGGTGGCGTCCCTTTTGGGGGGGGGTAGTGTCAGGGTTCTGCCACTCTGGTCTTGTAAATTCTTGTTTTGGTGGCAGATCTTGGACACTACCTGTGTCTGGTCCTGTTTCTGTCTCTGTGTGCGCGCGCGCTGTCGTGGGTGTACGCAGAGTGTGCGCGCTCCTGCTTGACGCGGCCGTGCGCGCGCTCTGCGTCCCTCAGATGCGTGCGCTTTTGTACTCGTGTTTGTGTTTTCGTCTGTCAGCAGCGTGGTGTTTCATTCCCAGCGTCTCAGTCTTGTTGGTTTCGGTTTTGGTCGGCGCTGGGATGAAGCATGCATGCTGCATGTGTGAGCGCACGTGCTCGTGTCTTGCGTCTTTTGTCAAAGCACGTGGCTCGGTGTTTACATTGTGGTCACGTGTTTTTGTCGTGTGCTTCAGTGTTGTGTTATGTGAGCGCATGGCTTGTATTGTCTCTCTGTGTCATGCGCTCTCCCGTCTATTGTCTAGTCCCACCCTCCTTGTTAACCCATTATTAGTTAATTGTGTTCACCTGTGTTTCAATTTACTTTTTGCTTTATAATCCCCCTCATGTTTTCAGTCCTTTGCGAGTTCGTTGTCTACACTCCCCGTATTCCTGCTCCAGTCTTGCCTTGTCAGTCCAGCTAAGTTTGTGTGTTTTGTTAATGTTTTCCCCCTCGGGGTAGTTTTGTTTTGCCTTTTGTTTTTACTTTATTATTAATAAAACCCTTATTTGTTGCAATTGAGTCCTCGATCCTTTTTCCCCATTTCCCCTCACCCGACCATGACATTTTCAACATATTGAGATTTTGAGAACGTGTGAGATAGAACTCAAAAATCAGGAATGTATTTTGTGTTGGCCACTCTTTGTTTAACCCTGAGTGACTTTTTGGTTGGCTATCTGTTTCTTTCTAATGTGTTTCTTTCTAATCGAACATTTTCTTTTCTTTATTAATCTGGGGTCGACACAGCGGAATGAACCGCCAACTTATCCAGCACATTTTTATGCAGCGGATGCCCTTCCAGCCGCAACCCATCACTGGAAAACATCCATTCCCACTCATTCACACGCAATGGACAATATAGCTTACCCAATTCACCTGTACCACATGTCGGGGAAAACCAGAGCACCCGGAGAAAATCCAGAAACGCCAAAGCCAGACCCAGCCAAGGCTGAAACCAGCGACCTTCTTGCTGGGAGGCGATTGCGCTACCTACTGCGCCACCGTGTCGCCTACTGAAGACTGGTTCAGTAAAAAGAAATAAAGAAATGCCCCCATGTGTTTAACGTTTTTCCTAATCACAAACACAATAGCAACCTGGTACTTTTTGCGCTGCTTTGGCTTTTTCGGGGTTAATAATTGTTATCTCCTGATTGCAACAGAGAAATACTGGAAAATCTCTGTGGTCTGATAGCATTTCATACTGTTCAGCCTTATTATTTTAAACGTGAGCAAAATCACCTCTTTTGTCATCCTTTTAGACATTACGCTAGAGAATCATTCAAACACTAGCTGTAAAGTGAAGTTTGTAAAGTAGCACTGATTTCTGCTGTTCTGATATCAGCTGCAGATGTGAATGAATGGCAAAAGAAAGTAGTTCCTCTCACAAAAAATGTTTTAGACTCTCCAGCCTGCCCTCCTGAGTTACTATTGCTACGCCTGTCAAGCTTTCGTGCCTTGCACATATATTACAGTGTGTATGCACCGGTGTCAGACATTCCCAGGGATATAATTAGTCATTTTTGGCGAACAGGTGAGATATATGAGAAATCCAGAAAAAAAAAGGACTGTAGTATGCATTACAGGGGTATGTTTACGACATAATAGCAACCGATTAGAAAATAACTTAATCAAAATTGAAGCTAGGTTAGCCTAGCCATCTCATACGCTGATCCTTCAACAGCTTAGTTTATGAACAGCAGGAGAGGTGAAATTTAAAAATACCTTAATAATAACTTATTAAACCATGATTTCTCTTATTTGGCTGAAAAGCCTGATAAACTATTGTTGTGCAATGAAATGTAGCATTACTAACCAACTAGGAAACATGCATGGACAGTGTTTCTACATCATTCATTCCTCGAAAGAGCACCCAGAGAGGGGAAATTGATGGATTTGTGACGAATATTAGCATCATTGACTCATAACAATGTACAGTAGCTATAAATTTCAGTCTGCTTGTGTGCTTTTCATCCAGTTTCTATTCTAATTTGCAGTTAAGTGGAAGAAATAAATGAATTGAAATGCAAATCAAAGTATAAATAGCACAAGTGAACAGATAGATTTTCCCTACCAGCAAACATTAATCCGACACCAATTATAAAAGCAGACACTAATCTGCTATAACATTGTCACCGACGAAAACATCAGTGAATTGTAGCTCTGACATGGGCACGAGGGTTATAGATTACTGAAAAACAGCTGCGCGTAAAGTATATTGATCGCAAGTGCTCAGATTGTGATCACATCTGTTTTGTTCTGTTGATTTGTAATTTCAAATATTCGTAGCTTGAAACAGATGGAGATATGACTGCTGAGCAGCACTCATAATACTGAGCAAAAAGAAAAAAAAAAAGAAAGCTGTGAAACTTAACCAGTTTTGTGTTTTTTGCAAAAAACACAGTTAAGATCTTTTCAGGGTAAGAGGTGTGAGTTATTGCCGTCTGTCTATCACTGAAGGTGAATATCGAAATTAAAACCAACTTAACTCCGCCCCTTTAGCGCCCCTCACAGAGCTTGATCCACGCTGGCATTTCTTCTCTTGGGTTTTAGGTTTTGAAAAGGGAAAAAATTCCACCACCCTGTCCAAACTTTAAGGATACCGGATGTCAGATTTGCACAATCCACGTGCATAACACTTTGGCCTGTTTCTCTAGCACGAAAGCTTGTCAGAGCCCCTGCGCGTAGCTAAGGTTGCTAACCCACGATTGGTGGGTGGTGGTTTTTGGGTGTGGCTTAGCGAAGGGTCAATTATGTAGTCGAACTGCTGTATAAACACAATATAACATTCATAGCAGTGTTTGGCTGTATATCGTCATATACTGTATTGTTGTAGTCAGAATTATTAGCCACCCTAAATTATTAGGCCCCCTGTTTATTTTTCCCCAATTTCTGTTTAATGGAGAAAAGATTTTTTAATAGTTTTTAAAACACATTTCTAATAACGGATTTCTTTTATTTTTGCCATAATAAGAGTAAATGATATTTGACTAGATATTTTATATACAGACACTTCTATACAGCTTAAAGTGACATTTAAAGGCTTAACTAGGTTAATTAGATTAACTAGGCAGGTTAGGGTAATTAGGTAAGTCATTGTATAACAATGGTTTGTTCTGTAGACTATCAAAAATATAGATTAAAGGGGCTAATAATATTAACCTTAAAATGGTTTTTAAAAAAAAATAAATTAAACTGCTTTTATTCTAGCGGAAATAAAACAAATAAGACTTTCTCTAGAGGAAAAAAATATTATCAGACATACTGTGAAAAATTTCTGTTTTTCTTAGTTGCTTTGGTGCATTTCTCACAACACTTTTTTACATTTGCACAACAGTTAATGCATTTCTCAAAACAGTTCAAACCGCAAAATCTAGTTGATAGCCTGCATTCATGAACTTGTTCAATATAGAAGATGTTTTCATGAAAAAAAGATTGTATCTTTTTTATTTAAAAAAATTGCTTGACAGATTTTGACAACTAGTTCAAATCCCCCCTGTCCCACCAGTTGCTATGCTCCTGCTTGGTGCACCCCTCTCCAAAAACGTACCCTTTTAAGAAGTTTATACAGTTCATATTTTTGTTTCTTACAGGTAAACATTCATACCTTTAGGGTACACTTTTGCATCTTTAAGACCCAGTTTTGTACCCCTTTATTTGTACTTTCTATCAGTATGTACCTTTAAGAACTATACTGCCATTGTATTTCTAATTTAGTTCTTTTCTCATTTGCAACGAGTGGTTAATTTAGTCTTTTTGCTGTTGTCTTTGCACACAAGCATTCAGATTAAAATTCTGAAAGCATCGGAGCTTTGAGAAGATTAGAGGGGGCAAATGTTTGGCATGTTGCCATGGCTTCGTTCAAATTCCTCACCTTGAATAATTGCAACCTCCACTGTGAAAAACACAAACCTGTAATTATCAGCAAACAGCCCCATACACGAGTCCTCCTGACAATGTCTATTTGTGTTGTGACCAATAACTGATGATTAGATATAATAATTGAGGTGGAGCTGCATGAGTCAATCCTTCTAGATATATATGCACAAATTAATTTAATAAATGTTTTCATTTCTTTGATTAAATGGTTAGTTCACCTCACTATGAAAATTCTTTCATCATTTAGTCATCCTCATGTCGTTCAAAACCCGCAATAAATTAGTTCATCTTCCAAACACAAATGAATAATTTAATTACATTTGAAAATGTTCTGTGCCTCCACTGAGAATCTATTCACCTAATATTTCAATGCTTTAGAACTCTCAGAAAAAGATGAAACAGTATATCTATGTGAATTAAGTTGTTTAATCTCAAGTATTCCAAAGAGACACAACATTTTAAATCTTTAATATAGGTACTTTCACACAAACACTTATCAGTGAACATTGTTTATAGCATTGACATTTGTGGTTTTCATTTTTTTGAGGTGAACAGATATTTGGTGAAGGGGTGAAATTTTATTTATATTTCCCTCTTCTTTGATATAGATTTGACAGCAGGATTATTTCGAGAGTTAACACTTAGCTGATGATTGATAGTAAAGCTAGTTTGGCGTGCTGTCCCGGGAGAGAGCCCTGAGCTTATAAGATCCTCGAGATCTGGGCTCCCTCCCGTTGCAAGGCGAGAGGGGAGTTTGAGCTCAGGTAGATCTCGATGACTCCCCTTCTTGCTTGTTGTAGCTAAGTGTCGACTATGTATCCTGAAAGGTGTACTCAGAGTTTAGCTAATGTATTTTGATTAATTGTTTAGAGTGCTTGTTTTTGAACTGATGGAGGAAACCGGAGGACCCGGGGAAAACCCACGCAACCACGGGGAGAACGAGCAAATGCCGCACAGAAATGCCGCCTGGTTTGGAAAGGAATTAAACCAGGGACATTCTTGCTGTGAGGCAACAGCGCTAATTGCTGGCCACCGTGACGCCCGTTTGAAAGGAGGGAAAGTAGGGTTGGGTGGGGGGTTTCTTCAAGACGAAGATATTGAGATGAGTAAAGTCTGGTTATTTATAGTGAGTTAAGGATCGTCTGATAGGATAATCAGTCATTAGCTAAAGTTGGAACAGCTGTGAACAATCATAAGCACGTGATCCTCTCGAAATTTGTTTATGAATAAACTTCACTTCAAGAGTTCACACTTAGCTGATGATTGATAGTAAAGCTAGTTTGGCGTGCTGTCCCGAGAGAGAGCCCTGAGCTTATAAGATCCTCGAGCCCTGGGCTCCCTCCCGTTGTGAGGCGAGAGGGGAGTTTGAGCTCTTTTGAGATCTCGATAACTCCCCAAAGAAGCCTTTTACGCACGGGACAGCAGCCGCGTATCGAAGAAAACCCCCCAAGAGGCATAAGACAATGCTATATCCGACTGCTGGATATAACTTTGTGGAAGGAGATAGAGGAGAGATGCTCTGCTAGAGCGGAGTTTGAAAGCGACTCCGGGGGAGTCTAGGCAGTGGCGTGGGAGGGGCTGGGAGTGACTCCTGCGGGAGTCGAAGCTCAGGGCAACTCCTGCGGGAGTTAGAGCTGCGGGGGTGATACTCTTGTTGGAGTCTGGGAGAAGGGAGGGGGCTGGTGAAGACTCTAGCGAGAGGTGGCCGTGGCGTGATTCCTGGGGGAATCGAAGCTTGTTTTAGTGACTCCTGCAGGAGTTAGAGCTGGGGAATGATGGCCTAAGGAAAAGAGAGAGAGTGGCGGAGGAACTCAACGCTAGAAGGAAGATAGTATTGCGACTGAACTGGTCTCTAAAGGGGAGGGGGGGTGGGAGAGGAATTAAGTGGCTATTAAATGGAAAAGGTAAAGGGGGGGGGATGGAATTAAGTGGCTATTAAATGGAAAAGGTAAAGGGGTGGGGGGGAAACTAGTGGCTGGGGGGGCAGTGAGACCCCTGCGGGAGTCGAAGCTCGGGGCGATCCCTGCGGAGATCAGAGCCGTGGGGGGGCAGGGTCTAGCAAGAGATGGGAGGAAGAAGGGGGCTGTGAGGGCTCTTGCTAGCGGGTGGCTGCTAAGGGTTGGGCTGGGGATGGGCTTGGCAGGATCCCTGCAGGGGTAGAGGTTAAGAGTAACTCCAGAGAGTTGGATCGGTGGAGGGCAGGGAATGAGGGGGAAGCGGAGTATAGTTCGCGCTTGAGAAAAGATAGTAAGAAATGTAGCTAAGAGGCGACTTAGAGGGAAAACAGGAGGAGATGGCAGAGTCGTGCTCATGCCCTTGAACTCCGGTGGTTGGGTGTCGGCTGGAGAGGATCAGCTGGGCTTCCTTGAGATGGTAGTGGCTGAGGCGGATGTATGATTTGAAGGCGTCTGATGACCATCGTCCGAGGGTCTGGATCTGCCGTTGGGAGAACCCTTGGTGGCTGCTGAGGTGGCTGCCCCAATTCTGAATGAGTGGCTGGAGAATGGTTCTGGAGGGAATCCTGAGGCGGAGTACTTCTTTTAAGTGTTTTGAAACCAAAAATGTGTTACTGGACGGTTAGCGTCGTTAGTAAAGAGTGGGGCAAGAGAGTTGGGCTCTTGGGTTCCCCTAAAATGTAAAGGTTAAAAAGGGTTTGGACAGTGCGAGAGTGGGGTGGGGTCAAAATGTAAATGTAGTGCTCCCTCCGGATCTGGTCTGTTTTGCTTTGCTTGACAAAGAATGAAAGAGTTTAAAGAGTCTTAATGAAGCATTGGACAGCCGTTTCAGTGTCGCAGTGTACGTGGATGATAGATGCAGCCCATTCGTCGTCCCTCAAGATAGCCGCGGTGACGATGGGATATAGTTCAAAAGGGGATGATTGTTGGTTCTGAGGATTTCGAGCATTTGGGGGGGCCATAGTGAAGTGAACCCGCGCCCTTGGTAATATCCCCCGAAACCAACTGAAGGAGCTCAATAAAGAAATTAGATCAGATAGGGTGGGGTGGATTGAGAGATTGAAATTTGAGGTTAGTTCAGAACATCTCAAAAACAAAAAAGGCTAGAGTGAACATGTCAGGTTTGGGCCGTGTGAGTGGAATGTATCCTTTGTAAAGAGTATGAAAATATTTGGATTGGGTGTGGAGAGTAATAGGTTGGATAGGGGTCAGCTTCCGGAGCCGGCAGTCGTGATCTCTGAAATTGAAAAACAAAGAGAATCAGAAATCAAATCTTTACAACATAATAAATGTATGGCAGACATGAAAATAGTTTTAGCTGATATCCATGCGAGGCGTCTTAATAAGGGCATGGGCGACTGTAAATATAGCAGATGGATGGAGAGCTGAGGATATGGGGTGTGGCTTGTCTTGTAGTCCTGGAAAACTGGTACCTCTTGAAGACTGAGCAGGTGAAGTGATAGTGAAGAGTTTAAAACTTCTATTTATAACAGTCAATTGGTAATTTTGTTTCTTTGCTGTTTTCACGTCCGACTGACTTGCTATAATCTTATATATGACACTTGTATATCAAAACATGAGTCATTGGCTTATTACAATTAGACTTTTGTGCTTGATGGCATAATGTTTTCCAATAGCTGGCTAATATTTATTGGTTGGGAAATAATCTTTAATCTTTTCAGAAGTTAAATGGTTGTTAATTATTTTTTTATTTTATTTTATTTTTATTATTTATTTATTTATTAATTTTTTAATTTTATTTATTTTTGTATCATTTATTTATTTTATTTATTTATTATTATTATTTTTTATTTCATTATAATTTTTTTATTATTATTATTTTACTTTATAAGACTTAAAAGTTATGTCACCGCTTAGTAAAACTGTAAATGGAATGTTAGCAATTGGCTTTACTTTAATCCATGAATAACACTTTGTTGTAATCTTAACTTAACTGAATTCACAAGCTTGTCTGGATAAAAGCATTCATAAGGTCTTAGCAACAGAGTCGAGAGAGAGAGGGCGGGACCATCTCCAGTTTTTTAGAGCTCATTGGATGGTGACACTTCTCCTTACAGCTATTGGCTTAGGAGTTTCAGTCAGGCCATGCAAAACCCCGGCAGCCATTTTGTTGATCAAAATCAACATTGTATATGACTAGAGCTGCTGCTCTGCTGAACACATTCCAGCAAACAAGCTGTTAAATGATGGATCACATGTGTACTGCTTGGAGAAGGTGAGGGATCAGATTCATTGCAATAATATTGGAGTTTTGCTAATATCTTGCTGGGGAATAGGGTTGAAGACACAGCAGATGTGTTGTGGAGGCACTTTGAAGTGGAAGGTTTTGGTGTTGTTGTTTAAGCTGTTGATGAAATTGTTGGAGTTGTAGTTGTTTGTAATGGTAGTAATAGTAGTTGTTGTTGCTGTAGTTTGTATAATGTAGCTTGTAGATTGAAGCTTGTAGATTGAAGCTTGTAGATTAAAGTTTGTAGATTGAGGCTTGTAGATTGACGCTTGTAGATTGAGGCTTGTAGATTGAAGCTTGTAGATTGAGGCTTGTAGATTGAAGCTTGTTGTTGGTTGAAGCTTGTTGTAGGTTAAAGCTTGTTGTAGGTTGAAACTAATAGAATGGAAGTCAATGATTTCTAACATTTTTCAGAATATCATCTATTGAGTACAACAAAAGAAAGAATGAAGTGAAGTCTGAGTAATTAATGACAGAATTGTCAGTTTTGGGTGAACTATCTCTTTAACATTGCAGCATTGTGAAATATTGAAAAGAAGACTGCCAGATTTCTATATTTTCCATTCCAGATGCTTCAAAGTGAATGATTCAAATACAAGATGTTTAAGTAAATATATAGACAGACAGACAGACAGACAGACAGTCAGTTCAATAGATAGCTAGGTATATAGCCAGCCAGCCAGACAAACAGACAGAATAGATAAAAAGATTATAAAAAAAATATATATATAAATATATATATATATATATATATATATATATATATATATATATATATATATATATATATATATATATATATATATATATATATATGAATGGATAGATAGATAGACAGACAGACGGACGGACGGATGGACGGACGGACTGACAAAATAGCTCAACAAAATAGATAGATAAACAGATATACAAATATACAGATAGATAGATAGATAGATAGATAGATAGATAGATAGATAGATAGATAGATAGATAGATAGACAGACAGACGGACGGACGGACGGACGGACGGACGGACGGACGGACGGACGGACGGATGGACAAAATAGCTAGACAGAATAGATAGATAAACAGATATACAAATATACAGATAGATAGATAGATAGATAGATAGATAGATAGATAGATAGATAGATAGATAGACAGACGGACGGACGGACGGACGGACTGACGGACTGACTGACAAAATAGCTAGACAGAATAGATAGATAAACAGATATTCAAATATACAGAGATAGATAGAGAGAGAGAGAGAGAGAGAGAGAGAGAGAGAGAGTAAAAGTATACAGATCCAGGCTTTTTGTTTGCTTGGGAAAAGTTCCCTTTAACCAATATTGGGTTTTGCTAACATATAATAAGGATAAAATATTTTCCAACTCTAACCAGTTGCTGGAAGGCGAAATAAATAAATAAATAATGCGCTCATGATTGCCATAGCCATCTGTTTATTGTGAAGGGCCTGGCCGGCATAATCAGCCTCACAGTGGGAAGCGTGCCCACATCCCACAAGACACTTCCAAGAGGCTGGTGCACTGCAGTTTCCAGATCAGCCCTTTAACATCTTATCCGCAGTCATATCTGTTACTGCAATCAGCTCTAGGTGAGCAGACCTGCGCTGTTCTATAAGCTCTCTGAACGTTAAAAGAGAAAAGGTGGGATACAGGAAGATGGTATCACATTCTGTGGCCTTATGGTTCTGGTCTGAGCGAAAAGATCACAGCTGCTGTGATTAGCATCAACCTCAACTCCGAGCACCGCCAACGTAATGGGCCGCTCTCCACTCCAATCATTTGAAGAGCAGATAAAGAAGTCATGTTGCGTCCAACACGACAGCTCTGCTCTCTCACCTCCCCAACAAGTCTGCTCTTAAAACATGATTTGATATATTTACAGCTGCCCTTGTCATCATCTGCTCAATTGAAAATTGAAGTGATGTGCATATCACATGCATCCTCAGGCCTGCCATGACCTTGGCATGAACCCCCATAAAGCCAGCGTGTTAGACCTGCTGTTAAAGATTAGTGGAGGCTCAAACATGGAAAGCACGCAGCTGCAGCTTTATAGTTTTAGTTTTATGCCGTCCATGAAAATGACAAATGCCGATGATAATACTTATGCCACTATTTAGGGGCATTTAACGGATGGTTATGTTAAACCCCACAAGACTTTGGTTAATCTTCAGAATGCAAATTTAAATATGTTTCAATAAACATGAATATTTCTAATCCTTAATTGAAAGTTCGGGTAACCAAGACCTGTAAGATTCAAAAGAAAGATCAGAATGTACTGGAATCTTTATTATTTCAGTCATTTATGCTTTCATTCTTTCATTCATTCAAGCGTATGCCAACTATTCCAGCATATGTTATACACAGTGGATGTCCTTACAGCCACAACCCAGTACTGGGAAACACCCATACACAATTACACAATTACATACACACCACTTTAGTTTATTCAATTTTATCTTTATGGCATGTGTTTGAACTGTGGGGGAAACAAGGAGGAAACCCATGCAAACACAGGGAGAAGAAGAAAACTCCACACAGTAATGCCAACTGCTCCAGCAGGGACTCAAATCAGTGACTTTTTTGCTGTGAGTCGACAGTGCTAACCACTGAGCCACTGTGCCACCCACCTTTATTATTCATTTATTTGTTTTCTTTTCGGCTTAGTCCCTTTATTGCCACAGCGGAATGAACCGCCAACCCATCTCTGGGAAACACCCATACATTCTCATTTACATACATACACTATGGCCAATTTAGCTTACCCAATTCACTTATAAAGTATGTCTTTAGACTGTGGGGGAAACCGGAGCACCCAGAGGAAACCCACGCCCACACGGGGAGAATTACAATACAGTTTGTGAACTAATATTTTCTGTCTTTAAGCATAAATATTACCTTGCTTTGTTTACCAAAAAAGTAGATCTAATTGGATTTACGCTGTAAACATGAAATAAAAGATTAAAAGATTTTTTTTTTTAATTTTATATATTAAGTTTTTAGTTAAAATACTCCCAAAACCATGCATCATAAATCTGCAGATTTTTTACAATATTCTCCGTAGAAAAAGCAAAAAATTTCCCCAGATTCTGTCTGGCCCTGGTCTTTGGATAGCTCGGCTGTTTATTATACAATGTAGCTTTTCCAGTT
The DNA here is from genome assembly GCF_052040795.2 of Danio rerio. Taxonomy (NCBI): domain Eukaryota; kingdom Metazoa; phylum Chordata; class Actinopteri; order Cypriniformes; family Danionidae; genus Danio; species Danio rerio. The sequence continues at coordinate 23,867,002 of NC_141032.1, forward strand.
TTTTCTAACAGCTGGCAATTAACGTAAAGTAAGAACGTTGTGTGAGGGCTTCAATACTACACAAATGGAGCCATTCTTTTTCTTTGTAAGATTTTTTTTTAATGTTTTCATGCCAATTTCCAGAGACATTCATTATATATTTTTCTTTAGATATTTTAGGTGAAATCTGAAAGCTTCCTCATCCTCCATAGACAGCAAAGCTCACAACTCCTCCATTAAAAAAAAAACAAAAAAAAAACTTTTGGTCCCTCTTTATATTAAGTGGCCTTAACTAATATGTACTTAGTTTGTTACAATGTACTAATTGTGTAAATACATTTATTTATTGTGTACTTATGCTTGATTAAATACCTGTGTGTAATTATATCTTTAATTAACTTCTGTAATTACATTTGTAAATACACTGCTGACTATTCCCTACACCTTAACCCACCCTTAAACCTACCCACACCACCAAACCTGTCCCTAACCCAACCCCTATCCCAACTCAAGAGCACCACAAGTGCTCTCAAATACTTTATGAACACATTAAGTACGTTGTATTTATTTTTTGATGTAAGTACATAGTAGTTAAGGACCCTTAATATAAAGTGGGACCCAACTTTTTTGCAGCTGGGCTAGCTGGGTATTGATCTAGCCTAGACCCTACTCTGAATCAGTTCCTATAACTAAAATAATTCATAGTTCCTGCAGTGCGAATACACTAAAAAGTGGGGTTTTATGCCATTATGAATTATGAAAATAAAAGCCCCATTTCACACAAATAGGAAAGGCTATAGCAGGCAAAACATTCTCGAGTGTTAACTATAAAAACAACATGTCTGGATGCTTGTGGAAAAAAAAGCTGTAGTTTGTTGTTGTTTGTTCAAACAGGTTTTGTGCTCCAAATGGTAATTAATTTGATGGCCAATGTACTGTAGGAGAAGCCACAATGCAGAACAATGCTTCAAAGCTTCAGACACTGGCAGAAATTCACTGGAGATAAAATTTGATCACAATGATCTGTGAACATGCCAAACTATAGTGATCAAAGACTACAGATTCTGGCCTAGGATTAGAGGAATGTTTATCAGAGAGGAATCTTTATTGCAAATCTCTAGGATTTGCTAAATTTGTCTCAGAGGGCCAAATTGCAAACTGTTTTTTTTTTTTCTGTGTGTGTGTGTGTGTGTGTGTGTGTGTGTGTGTGTGTGTGTGTGTGTGTGTGTGTGTGTGTGTGTGTGTGTGTGTGTGTGTGTGTGTGTGCACTCGGATTAAAGAATAAGTAGTACTTTTAGTAAATGCTTAAACTAGTGTAGACACAAAATGCACCACTTATTATGTACACATTTAAGTGTACAAACCAATAAATAATTAAATACATATGTACAATGTGGCACTTCAAATTTAACAGGATCTAGTGCCCAAAATGACATCAAAACGATCACAAATTCAAAATAAGTGGAAAAATGTCCTTACACAATTAAACAATCTTGTGAAATCTTGCATGATAAACAACAAAATGCAGATATAATGTAAGTAAGAAATAAATGTTGCAGCTTCTGTAATAATGGACTTTTTGTGATGGTAGCTCTAGAATAAATGCTTTGTATCAGCAGTAAATGCTTCTTTTTTGCATTTCACTTTGAGGGGCAAGTGGATGTATGTTGTTTGTGGCAAACAATGAAAACTAGTTGGCCATTATGCAAAGTATTCACCACTGATATTTTAGCTGATTATCCATATTTATGTGAACATCCATATGTACACTAAATTCAGAAAACGAAATAGCCTTTCTTTTGCCAAAAGTCAGTATTTAGTTTGACCTCTATTGGCAGTGAGCAGACTTAAACACTTCTGCAGTTTTCCAGGCTTCTTTCAGCACTTCCCAAAGTTTGTCTTTAGATGTACTGTTGGTGTCTTTTATTTATCTACTTTTTCCCCTTTTATGCAGATAATACAATACTCCTTCAATGGATACCAGCTTTCTCTCTAAGCAGAATTTGTAAATATTCGGGTAAGATAATTGTAATAAATTGGGCTTTATCTACTGCTAAAACAACAACCCTAATGGTGGTGTAAGTGTTGTGCACAGCACTGTAGATTAATTAACTAGGCAGGTTAGGGTAATTAGGCAAATTATTGTATAACAATGGTTTGATCTGTAGACTATGGAAAAATATATATAGCTTAAAGGGGCTAATAATATTGACCTTAAAATGGCTTTAAAAAAACAAAACCTGCTTTCATCCTTGCCAAAATAAAACAAATAAGACTTTCTCCGGAAGAAAAAATATTATCAGACATACTGTGAAAATTTTCCTTGCTCTGTTAAGCATCATATGAGAAATATTTAAAAAAGAAAAACATGTCAATATGTATATATAATATATCTTCTGTTCCTGGATTCATCAAGCCACTCTCATATGACCATTAGTACACCAGTACACATCAAGTATAGATGCCAACAAAAAAATGTGCAATAATCTAATTAATGCATTATTCCCTCTAATTAGCATTATTAAATGTGCATAGGCTGAGTGCCTGATGTGGACACGGTGCCAATTCAGACTGTCATTTTCAAACTGTCTGCTAGTTATTTGATTTCCAAGATCTGAGGTGAAATATCTGCTGCAGCATGCAAAAGTATGTCAATTAATGTCACCTGAAATAATGTTCATTGGTAGCAATTAACACTGAATAAAGCACATATTGTTGTACCTGAAGTGATAATTGCCAAAGTAGAATTCGCTGTTGTTTTGCCGCAAGGTGAAGAAAATTTTAATAAAATCATTTCTAAAATAGAAAGTTCATGTGTCGCCGTCACTGATGATTAAGACAAAGACTTGTTAGAACATGGAAAAGATACCTTTTATCACGTTGTGGTGTTGTGTGTAGTTAGGACACGCTGTAAAGCAATATAAAACTGTTATAAACAGTTTATAATGGTCAAAACTGAATGGGCAAAAAACTGTGCTTTAAACTACAGTAGATCATCTAATTGACTTGAAGTGAACTGAATAAACTAAATTAGCCATAGTGTATATGTATGAACATAAGTGTGTATGGGTGTTTCCCAGTATTGGACGGGCTCCGCTGTGTAAAACATATGCTGGAAAAAGTTGGCGGTTCATTCCGCTGTGGCGACCCCTGATAAATAAAGGAACTAAGCTGATGAAAAATGAATGAATGAATGAACTATTGGTTTGTTGTGCATTTCAGCCCAACAGAGTAGAATACTGTAATATTGTAAGTGTAAGGCAACCATAGGGCAAATAAAAAAAAGATTTTAAGGAATGTGTATACATATATATATTCTTGTTTCGAAGGATGATATTTTCTGGAGAGCAGAGCCGGTGAATGCAGAGCATCGGCTCTAATAGAGTCACACAAGATAATAAGGACGGGAGATGTGACCCAGCTGCAGCCAAATTGAAGTGGCAATGCACATTTCAAAAGATGCTGGTCTATTATTGTTTTCTTGTGCTTTGTTTTGCATCCAGGGCATTGTAGGTTTGCTGGAAAGAGTCTTGACACTCTCATCTTTCTCCGATATTGTTGGCAAATCCAAAGTCTACCGCATGGACATGACTATTTGTCTTCATCTAATTTCACTTTTTTTCATGCTTTCTTCCTTTTGTCTCCTAGGACTCAAAACAATATGTTAAAAGTGTTTTGTTCCTGAAAGATGTTTTCTGAAGAAAAACTCCTACTGAGTCTGACCTTTAAGGATTTGAAGTCTGAGGGGTTATGCAACAGAAAAAAAAAACTCATTAGTCATCATATAAATTATGATAGTGGTGCTGCTTCTAATGAACAATCAATGTGCAGAAAGGGCAGTCGATATATTATTGGATTTGCTCCTGGTGCTTTTAATACCCTTTATCCTTTTGGTGTTAGAATTTGCCTGCTGTTATGTAAAATTATTTCATTCATTCAATAATGCTGTTGTTTGGGGCTCATGCTGATGTTCCTGCTTGAGCTTATAGCAGTCTATGTGCCAAAGTCAATAATTCCAAGAATTTTGAACAATCGACAAAATATATGTAGAAAAGAACTGCAGCTTTTTATTTTATAACTTACAATTGTGACTATTTTGGACATTCTTTTGATTTTATTTGTAACTTTATTTCTCACATTCGCAAGTGTACAGCAGGGAAAGTAAGTATTGAACGTCACCATTTTTCTTAGAAAACATATTTTCTAAAGGTGCTGTTGACTTGAAATTTTCACCAGATGTTGATAACAACCAAAGAAATCTTTATATGCAAAGGAAACAAATCTAGTTAGTTAAAAATTAAGTTATGTGCAATAAAATGAAATGACACAGGAAACAAGTATTGAACACATAAAGAAAGGGAGGTGTAGAAATGCAGTGACAGCAGCTGAACTCTCTGAGTAGTTATTCAGCTACACTTTGCTCTTTGTCATTGTAAATTAATATTAGCTGCTTCACTCCTACGTCTACATTATCAGGAAGATAAAGATGAAACCAGGGTGGACGAAACAAAGAAAATTAAGCTGTAGAATGGCCCAGCCGATCACCTGACTTGAATCCAATAGAAAATACAAAATATAGATCAGATTTGCTAAACGAAATGCACAGAACCATCAAGATATTTACTCTGTTCAAGTCTGTGAAAACAGTCACACCTGAGCAGTGCATGCGACTTCATTCTCCAGATGAGAGACATATTTAAGTTGCCATTGTCAAAAAAGCCTTTTATATACTAGCATGTATTTCAGCAGTTCAGCACTTTCTCATTTTGTCATTTCTTTGTTATTACACATAACATTTGTTTTTTGATTTTTTGTTTTGATTTACTTTTATGTTTGTGTTTTTACCAAAGTCTAATTAAATTCCGCATTTCAAATTCAAAAGTGAAATTAAAGACTTTACAAGTCAATTAATTACAAAATAAATACAGATAAATTTTAAATACACATATAATGTAAAAGCATGAATCTACTACTAGTGGATTATCATTAGTATTTAAACAGATAAAATAAGTCCAAATGGCTTTATTCAATAACACTTTTTTTTTTGCATTGTTCCTGTATAACCTACTATGTGATAAATTCAATCCCTCAGCTTTCCATTAAACATACGCTGTTTTTCAGATTCAATATCAGGCCTGTCAGGACCTCAACTTGCATTTCCCTCCAACCCATCATTCTTATCATATATTCTGTCTTTACACAAAGGTGCTCGCTCAGTGTAAATGAACCAAAGTCATTACATTACCGCAAAGCACTTGGCAGAAGCAGATCCCAGTGTGGAGCCCAAGAGCCTGTCAGTCGTAGAGGCATATTCTTCTACCTCAGTCAGCAGTTCACTGAAGAAAGCAAGCCGAAAACACCATCTGTCAGAGTAAAGGACAGTTAAGAGAACTTCTCAACACAAACCAAAATGATGGCTATTTTCTTTTCCGTTTGCTCTGTTTTCTTCTCAATCACTCAAGGGGATTACCCATAGAGATGCTTGTTAAGAAATATTGGTTTCACTGTATATTAGGTGTCCATAACTAGGTCCACACGCAATCTGTATGTAGAATTCCGCAGATTTTTCACAGAATTCCACAGATTTTTAGCCCATCATTAATTCTGTTTATTTACTTGAGTAAATGTGTGTAAATTTATATTTATAAATTTTTTATTAATTACAGTAATATTATTGACTAATATGAAAATTTTCAACTAATTTATGCACAATGCAGTTTGTAGAGTAATGTTTTCAGTCTTTCAGTAGAGATATTATATGAGAGGCTTGCTTTGTTAACCAAATAAAGTGAATCTTACTGGATTTGCATTTTAAACATTAAATAAAAGTTTTAAAAGATATTAATATTGATTTCATATATTAAGGTTTTAGTTATGATACTCCCAAAATTATTTAGCAGAAATCCGCAGATTTTTACCAACATTCTCAGCAGAAATAGCAAAACACCTCCACAGATTTCATCTGGCCCTAGCCATAACTAATATGCACTTACACTGAAAGTAATCATTCATTCATTTTGCTTTGGCTTATCTATCAGGGGGCGCTACAGGGGAATGAACATGAGAACATGCAAATTCCACACAAAAATGCCAACTGGCCCAGCGACCTTCATGCTGTGAGGCAAGAGAGCTAATTACAGAGTCACCGTGCCACCCTGAAAGTAATCATAGGTTACCATGTTGTGTAAATACATGTTTACATTGTACCTATAATTGACTAAATAACTGCAGGTAATTAATATTTAATTCTTTTTGTAATAACATTTATAATTACACTGTTGGCCATCCTTTACACCTTTATAACTACTCTTAAACCTAGTCAAACAACCAAAGTCATCCCTAACCCTAGCCGTATCCCACCGCAAGGGCAACAGAACAGAAGTGCTCTTCATTACATTATGAACACACTAAGTACATTGTAATATTTTTTTATGCAAATGCATAGTAGTTAAGGCCATCTAATATAAAGTGAGACCAAATATCTTATTTTTAGCAAAAAAAAGAAAAAAGAAAAAAAAAACTGAACATTTTCCCCACAATTACATCCATGGCTTTTAGATTATAACATAAAAATAAAAATAAAAAACACTTGATAGAAATGCCAAGATCCACATAAATTTTAAAAAGACTGAAAAACCTTTAGTGTAACACTGAGTAAAGTAAACTATTTGATAAGAAAAAATGTGCATAAAATTTCATGGAAACACAATTGCCGAATAAAGTAATTAAAAAAAAAAAAGATGTGATTTTATTATAAGGGATCATGCGAGGATAAATATTGGTGTGATGGACAATGTTAATGGACAAACCAGCAGTCTGACCACATCTGAAATGTTGTTTTGGTCATTCTAAAATGCTTTAGCTAAATTCTGTCATTGAAGTGGTTACATTTTATTACTTTCCAGCTACGGTCCCAAAGAGTAGTCTTATGCATCCGAGAGCCACACACCACATAGCTATTACATGTCCGATTTTGGTTTTGAGGTGCTAATAATTTATTATATAAGAAAAAAAGCCTTCTACAACAGTAAATCTTGTTTTTCTATTTTGTATTTTGCAGCATTTTATTAGGAACTGACCATTTTGTTCTCTTTAGATGGAATCTGTTTGTTTGCAAATGTTTTACATGGTATTCCAGTTTTGAGCATACGTTTAATTCATTTCTTTGGATGGAAACATGGCTAATAAAAATGAATCTTGCTGCAATAATAGTGATAAAAACCTACAATCTGGAAGTGGCTGGGTCAGGGGTCTGTATCATGATGGTGGCTGAACAAACTCAGGATTATGCTATTAGAATCAAGTTGAAAAAAAAAATCAAACAAACCAGAGCAATCAGGCTTTGTTGGTATGAGGATGCTGATCATCACCTTTCTCTGTTAACTCAAGATTTGGTCCCGAGTTCTTGGAGGTGTGACATAAAAGCAAACAGCCAATCACATGCCTTGAAATGAAAATATGTGATGTGATGGACCTCCCACGAAAGTCACAGGCAAATAGATTAAAAAAGATTAAAAAGAGGACAGCTAAAAGAAAAAAAGCTTGCTCTATTAGTGCAAGTAAAGTTGTGAAATTAGTTTGTCTGGTTGATAATTTGTGTACAGAGACTGAAACATCTAGCTCACAAATAATCTTTTTTTTTAAGCTTTCTCCTCATAAAAAAATCAAGCTATAAAATGCAGTAGTATATTTTAGTATTTTTCATTAAACTATAAATACAGTTAATAAAATAAAACGGCTTATGGATTAATAAGGATATAATAATTATATACAGTGGGTATACGTAACGTATTCAGAACGCCTTCAATTTTTCACTCTTTGTTATATTGCAGCCATTTACTAAAACCACTTAAGTTTATTTTTTCTGTATACACAATACCCCATAAAAAACACATTGTTGAAATTTTTTCTGATTTATTAAAAAAGAAAATATGTAAATTATCAAAAATAATTGTAATATATAATCAGCCGTTAAAATCTTTAAAAGTAGTGACCTTTAATTCAGAGCAAGAGAAACACGAGAGAAAACAAAGAGATTTTTACTGACATTTACTCTAAATTTACTGAACATCAGTTGAGTGTTTGAAATAAATAAAGCCTATGTGTCACACTGCTATATACATTATTCTTATTAAAATGCCCATGGGTAGGCCCACACGGAATCTGCGAACACAGAATTCCACAGATTTCTGCAGATATTTAACCCATCATTGATCCTGTTTATTTACTTTTGTAAATCTGTGTGAATGAATATTTATTCAGTTTTTTTATTATTAATTTCAGTAATATTATTGACTAATATGAAAAAATTCATATGAATTATTTACAATACAATTTGTAAAGTAATTTATTCTGTCTTTAAGTAGATTTCTTATATGAGAGACTTGCTTTGTTTACCAAATAAAGTGGATCTAAATTGATTTTGCATTGTAAACATTAAATAAAAGTTTAAAAGGTATTACTTTTTACTTCATATTGTAAGGTTTTAGTTATGATACTTACAAAATCATTCCTCATAAATCCACAGATTTTTAAACAAGTAAACTGGAAGGATGCCCTTACAAGTAAAGTTTCCGTAGTCAGTGGCATACACACATTTCCACCCCGCTTTGTGTGTATAGCACCCTTTATAAATAAGAATGGCTTGAAGAACATAAATAAACTATATATTGCCACAATAATTTTTTCATTGTCTTTATGACTGATAAGTTCAAGTGTTAAATTGGGGTTGTCGTCTTTTTACTGAGCCACAGCTATGGGTGGATGTCTTAACAACCTTATTTAAGCAAACAAAAAGTAAAAATAAGATAAATTAATTAATCAATTTGTTCATTTTCTTTTCAGCTTAGTCCCTTTATTAATCCGGGGTCACCACAGTGGAATGAACCGCCATCTTATCCAGCACGTTTTACGCAGTGAGGCCCTTCCAGCCCCAACCCATCTCTGGGAAAGATCCATACACACTCATTCACATACATACACTATAGACAATTTAGCCTACCCAATTCACCAGTACCCACATGTCTTTGGTCTGTGGGGGAAACCGGAGCACCTGGAGGAAACCCATGCAAACACAGGCAAACTTGATATATATATATATATATATATATATATATATATATATATATATATATATATATATATATATATATATATATATATATATTTTTTTTTTTTTTTTTTTTAAATATATCACCCATACAGTTGAAATCAGAATTATTAAACCCCCTTTGATTTTTTTTTAACTTTTTAAAAATATTTCCCAAATTATGTTTAACAAAGCAAGTAATTTTCATAGTATGTCTGATAATATTTTTTCTTCTGTGGAAAGTCTTATTTGTTTTATTTTGTCTAGAATAATAATAAATACAAAATTGTTTTCAATTTTTTTTTAAAGTTATTTTAAGGTCAAAATTATTAGCCCCTTTAAGCTACATATTTTTTCGATAGTCAACAGAACAAACCATCATTATGTACCAATTGATTGCCACAAAAATCTGTTTGTCTTTAATAACCACAATGTTTCTCTAAAAGGCAACAAACTCAATGGCGATGTGAAAGGCTGACATTATACCTGCATGTGGTGTGTTCAGTACGATCTGGAACAGGCTGACAGATCCACACTTCTTATCGCCACTCCTTTTCATCACTGCTGTCAGGTCGCCATTTCTCAAAGGGGACTAGTATTTTGAAACTGCTTCCTGTCAAGTCAGATGAGAAAAAAAAAGGGGGAGAAAATGAAAACACTCATCTGTCTTACTTTCTGTCAGCCTGCCCAGGCAACACTAGCCAAACAATGTGGCAAAGCCGCCAGATTCCTCATGTTGGTTTCAGCCACGGGTGTTGGTCTGGATGTGTTTTGAATAAGTCTGAGGAAAGGGAACTGTCCCAGCAGGAGCTGTGAGCACCACAACCGCCTTCCCAATTAATGCATCAGCGGCCAACACATTTGTTCCCTGGCTGGATATTTGAGATATATACTTGGATATAAAGAGGAGTCATTGATATGTTCGATTGTAAAACAAAAGGCTTCTTTTGAATGGCTGTCTTTGGGTTTTTTATGTGAAGGCCAGCACACAAAATGGTATTTAATCTTTATATAATCTGCTGACTGAGATAAAAAGATGGACTGCAACCAAAGTAATGAACCAGAACAGATGTTATTCCATAAAAAGCACAGACCGGCCTTCGAAAAAAGCCATTTAGATGATATTGTGTCTTTTAAAGGCTCTGTTAAAGGGTGAATTAAACTATAAACCTTCGAGAACTATTCATTCTTTAGCAATGAAGGGATACACACTGAATAATATGGTCATAGAAATTGGAAATTTAGTTTAGATATGTCTCTCTCAATTTACTATATGAGCTGAGAAAGTTACATAATTAAAACATGGTTCATTCAAAGTTATCAGGAGTCTCATTTATAAATGTGAGGTATGCAGAAAACAGGAGCGGGCATCTGCAAACGAAATGAGTTGAAACATCACAGTCTTTAAAGAGGCCCTATTATGCATTATAAAAGGTCATATTTTGGTTTTGAGGATTTCCAAAAACAGGCTGATATGCGTGCAAAGTCAAAAAAAAACTTTCATTGTCTTATGATATGCATTTATTTTTACATAATTATCCCAATGACTGCCCTATAATTTGTTCACCAATTCATTTGTTCCCAAACCCCTCCTTAGCTTGAAGCCAATCTTTGCTGATTGGTCCAATGACCCAGTCTGTTGTGATTGGTCAACTGGGTTCGGCGAGAGAGAGAAAAACGCACACCGTGACAATGAAGTAGCACACAGAGTATGTAAGAGTCCAATGCAGCAATACAATAACATTACATAATATTCTACTCTTAAACCTAACCCCAAGTAACAACGACAGACATTCAGTATTAATACACACAGTTGCAAAAGTTGATATAGATATATATATATATATATATATATATATATATATATATATATATATATATATATATATATATATATATATATATTTATTTATTTATTTATTTATTTATATCTGTTAAAGAAATCAGAATTGGAAAAAATACACAGAGCCCATTTATCCAGCAAGAAGGATTCTCTGTGTATACAAGGTTTGGTACACAGTGAAACTCTTTTGAGATTCTGTCTCTGAGTCTATAGGATATTACACCAGCATAACAGGTAGTGCTGAATGACACCGGCAATGACGGGTCACAGTGTCTCTTATGAACAGAAAGGCGAGATCTTCTAACAGTGTTTCTGGCTGATGGTGTTGTGATGTCCTACTATTTGTGTCCCAGACGTTGCTGTTTTGACAGAGAGGAAGCTTGTGAATTTTTCATTCTGTGTGTCTATGTCTGCTGAGTGTTTGAAAGGAGAGGTAAAAAGGAATAAATGGCATAATTACTTGATTTAAAAACCCAGATTGGAATCCATTAGATGAACTTTATGTTTTCATTTAATTTATGATGTTTCAGCAATCAGACAATTTACTGTCGGAGGATCCTATGATTATGTTGAGCTACATAGCCAGTGTTTAACCCGATGAGGTTTCTAACACATTGAGAATGTGCTGCCCATTAAGGACTCTCATTCAGCTCAGTTGCAAGTAATTATGGAGATAGATTTGTGTTACAATTTTGTGAATGCAAGATTCTATTTTGGCACCCGTTTTGAATGTTATCACTCGAATGAATGGGCATTATCAGTGGATATCAGCTCATAGGGCCACTATGGAGGACTTCTGGGCCTATCGGTAAGCTCAGAAGACTGTGATCAACCATCCACATGGTTAATCAGCCAATAGAGAAGACTCCAGCTCCAGATCTGTTTTTACATTACTGTGACTGTTGGGTTTAGGGTTGGAGACATTATTACAATATAAATAATAGGAAATATAATAAAAAATAAAAATAAAAAATTATTGTGGTTAATCATATAAACTAATAGAGAAGATTTTTTTTTACATTACTGTGATGGATTTAGAGCTGGGGTAGTGAGGATAGACATTAATAAAATAAAATGAATGAGAAATTTAATAAATAATATAAATAATTCTCATTAACTTCCAGCCGCAGTTGTGTGTGATCTATAGCTGATTAACAATTTGGATGAATGATAACAGCCTTTTGAGGCTACCAGTAGGCGCAGAGGGCTCTACTGGCCCATATTTATCAGCTGATAACGCCGATTCAATCGAGTGATAACATTCAAATCGGCTGACAAAGGGGTATTGTGGGGAAAAATGGGCTAAAAAACAATTGACAAAATATTTCAAAAAAAGTCTTCAAAAAAAAAAAAAGAGACTTTTTCTGCATTAAAATATGATTTGTGAAGAAAAACAATTCTTAGGTGCTCCGCCATAGAAGCCCTGGAAAAAAAAAACAACTAAGAATTTTCAATTGTATAGGAAAAAAGACATCAGCAAGATATAAACTAAGAATTCTCAAACAAACAGAAAGATTTCTGAGAAAAGAGATCCAAATTACAAAATTTAAACACTAGAAATGAAAAAATAAGTCAAATTTGTCAAATCTACACTCAAAAGATTGGAAAAAATTGAGAGAAGTACACTCATGATTTTTGGAAATGTCAAAATTGTGAGATTAATTTCCGAGAAATGTCAACTTTGTGAGATTTAAGCTACAATTTCAAAAAAGGAAGTAAAAATTTTGAATTCTGTGAAAAAAACCTTAAATAACAAATAAGTTAAGCATTGAAAGAAAGAAAAAGTGCAAATTAAATATATACTCAAAATTCTAAGAAGTCAAAAACTGCATCCCAAATGGCACACTATACTCTATGCTTTTATACTTATGCACTTACACTCTCAACAGCATAGTATATGTATGTAGTGTCGACCCAAATGGAACACCAATATTTTTCTTTTTACTGAGCGGAAATTTTGTTTCCCAAATAGCATTTGACGATCGCCAAATTAATTAAATAGAAATCAAAACTACCAAATAATACCTGCCATGTGTATAACTGCACTCAGCATTGGGAGGCAGTATGATCACTCTCGTAGGATAATTTTGCTTTCACAATCCAAAATAAATAAATAAAGTAATCCAACAAGAGCGCCCCATAGCTCCACCTCTTCCTCTACGTGAACAAAGCTGAGCTGTTGAGTGTGAGAAGTGTCCAACATAACACGCTTCATTTTAACGGTTGAATAAATGCATAATCCGGGTATTTAAAGTGCACTTATTCTTTTTAAAGTTTTCAGTGTGAATGCACTACTTACAACATTTATACTACAAAATGGCATAGAATAGTGCATAAGTATACGATTTGGGATGCACTAAAAATTGTGAGATTAAATTATATTCTAAGAAATTAATTTACTAAAAGCTTAGAAATGTTTAAATAAACTTAAATTGCTGAAAAAGAGGCACAAAAATGTGAGATGTAAACTTTGATTAAAGAAGCCAAAATTCCAATATGTTAACTGAAAATTCTGAGAAAAGAAGTGAAATCTGTGATACATACGCTCCCAATTTCAAGAAAAAAAAACATTTTGTTACATGTCAGGATGAGATTATTAATGTTTATTTTTTTAATTGTGAAAAGTAGAAAAAAAGAGTACTTGTGTGGTCAAAAAAGTTATAAAAGTCTTCAAGCAACCCTTAAACAAACTTTGCCTTCTCAAAGCTAACAAACCTAAACCAAATGTATAATCGTTCTGCAAACACGGCACTGCTTTAACTCGGCCATGAAGTGACTTGTGTCATAATGCATTTCTGTGTTTAACTGCAGTGTGCTGAAATTTATTGTTAAGGTCTGGATTTAATAGCACATCCAGTGAACTGTTTGCCAGACACAGGTTAGCATCACAGGACTTAGATGGACCCATGCGTTAAACAAGTATAATTTTTAAGTGGCGTCATGGTGGCACAGGGGGTAACACGATCGCCTCACAGCAAGAAGGTCGCTGGTTTGAGCCTCGGCCGGGTCAGTTGGCATTTCTATGTGGAGTTTGCATGTTCTCCCCCACAAGTCCAAAAACATGTGGTATGGTTGAATTTGGTAAGCTAAATTGTCCATAGTGCATGTGTGTGAATGAGTGTATGGATGTTTCCCAGAGCTGGGTTGCAGCTGGAAGGGCATGCGCTGCGTAAAACATATGGGACTAAGCTGAAAAGCAAATGAATGAATAAATGAATTCCGTGCCCTCTTCACTGTCTATACATATCCTTCTCCTATAATTTAAAACATTTTTAGCATGTTTATGTAAATTTAAGTATTGACTGACCGGAAAATGTCACTTAAACTTAATCAAAAGACTTTTGTTCAAGCGATTACAAAAAAAGAACAAAAAAAACTTTTAATATTCAGAAATCTCATTCTACAATTTAAGTAATTTTTTTCAGAGTTAAAATGCTTTGCAAAATTATTTACTTTTAGATTTTATGTTCATATATGCCTTGGGTACTTTAAAAATAATAAATGCTACAGTTAAAACTATGGATACTGTGCAAGAACTAAACATTCATGAGGGCAAATACACAGTAAAGGCTTTAGAACTCAGTCCTCCATGAATTATGGATCAAGCTATCAGTCTTGGGACCCCTTGGGGATCAATGAAGGTCCTGCAGCAGGTCTGTAGGCAGATATATAAAACATGATTTCAAAAAAAATAAACATACAGTATTCTACATATTTTAAGTGTATATTTTGTAACATTGTGCATTATAAAAGTTGTTCAGGAGGCTGAAAACTCTGGGCTTGTTTGCCTACAGAAAGTCAATGAGATATTTCAATCATTAAGAAAATGAGTTAAAAAGTCTCTCAACTCAGCACTTTCTAAACTTGTAAACTAAAAGGCACAGTTCATCCAAAAATTTATTTTCCTAGCTTTACTGCTTTATGATGAACACAAAAGATGACATTATGAAGAAAGATGGTATTAAGGTATGTACAGTATTACAAAATCATGTAAATATAGACAGTGGGTAAGTAAAATTCATGACAGATTTTTTCCTAGTATATTAAAAGCTATCCTTTTAATAAACTTAAATTGGATTTTCTAAGCATGTACACAAAAAGGTTGCAGAGCATAATTAGACAAGCAACATTGCTGGGTGACTATATTTCCAGTAAAAAAAAAGTAAAATAAAATGTTGACATTCTAATTTGACAAGAACAAGTTTCCTTACTGTTAAAATTTAACATTCTGTGAGGCAGAGTTTGAATGTAAATTGAGGCGGTGCATAATGCATCATATCATGAACAAGAATAATTATCAGTGCATGAATCAACCTCACTGGGAGCGTAGATGGCTGAGATGCCTTATTATGTCTCTGTATGCGGTGAGCAAAAGTGGAAAGAGTCCTGAAAATTTGTACTCAACTAAAAATACTATTGCATTGCTAAATTTTCTTGTATGTAAGCATCCAAAAACAAGTCTTTACAAACAATGATATTGTCCAAGTTTATAGTACAAAGATAAAGTTTTTTTTCTTTTCTTTTCAGTTTTGGCTCCATTGCTGTGCACAAGTAACATTAAGTTTTTCAGCTGTGCATATTACTAATAAAATAAAAAGTTTTTAAATATTTATGGAAGACTATATATATATATATATATATATATATATATATATATATATATATATATATATATATATATATATATATATATATATAGCAAAGATAAAATAATTCAGTCATTAGAAATGAAGTATTAAAATTATTATGTTTACAACTGTGTTAAAGAAATTTTCTCTCCGTTAAACAGAAATTGGGGGAAAAACTAAACTAATAATTCTAATAATAATAAGGCTAATAATTCAAGGGGGCTAAAAATTCTGACTTCAACAGTATGTGCTTGTGTGTCTTTATATTGGTAGTTGCCACATTATACTATAACTACTCATTTGCATAAAGTTTCTTCAACTGTGCTACAATGCTGAGTCCTTAAACCCTAAATTACCAACCCTCATTGAAAATAAATGCCAGTGTGAGCTGAATAGCCCTTAAAAAGGATAAATGCAAAATTCACCCCCAACACCCCCCCCCCCCCCCCCGACCCCACCCCTCTTTTGTTAAATGTGCTGTATATAAGTTTTTGACTCTTCTAAAGCATAAAAATACCATAATATGTTTGAAGATATTTAAGAAACATGCTAAGAATAGGCTTGTTTATCTGAAAAACAATGCTAAAGTCAGTTATTTTGTTTAGTGTGTTCTGTGCCCGAACATCTGTCTTTGTTTTAGTCCATTTAACCCACCCATAGCCAGTAAAGGCAATTATATTTCAGCACCAAACATATTCCATTTATAGCGTGCCATTGCTTTTATTTAGAAAGCGGTTTAAATCAGCCTTTAGGCTACATGGTCAAACATGCTCCTGTTGTTGTCATCAATATGGAAAACAGCACTTGTGTTTTGAACTAGGAGGGCAATACCTAGTTCAACCACTGAGTGTCAAACTTACAAATTGCACCTTTAACTGGTGGATGTTACAATATGTAATTTTCACTGTTAGAGGGTGTGTCTTCACAACAAACAAAGTGCATTTTAATGACACTGTGACCGAATATGGAATAATCGAAGTTGCCATGTAGGGTTCCAGCAGAAATCATGTTTATGGATGAACTAAAGCAGTGGTTCTCAAACTTTTTTTCATCAAGTACCACCTCAGAAAAAAAAATTGTCTCTCCAAATACCATTGAAATACAGTAGCACAGTAGGCCCAGTAAAGCAGCTAAAACTCTGCACAGTTAAAAAACGTTGCAGATTACCTCAGAAATATAGGCTATATGTTATATACGACATATTATATAAATCATTTTTGATAAATTTTGAAATGTGTGTCATGTACATGACATATTTCATTCCTCATGTACCTCAGAAGGAAGCCACTAGTGGTACACGTACTACAGTTCGAGAACCACTGAACTAAAGTATTCAACACTTATTATCATGGTAGTGTGAAGCAGAGTAAAGGCTGATTTATACTTCTGCGTCAAACGTCGGTGTATGCTACGGCGCTGACGCATAGCCCTTCGCCGTGGCCATCGCCGTCACTGACGTGCACCTCTCAAAAAATGTAACTACACGTCGCAACGACTGAAAGCTGCTGAGGTGAAGTGAGAATGCTTAAGCAACTGCTGATGAGCAAGAGCGAAGAGGCATAAAAGCAGAAGAGCTTTTATTCTGACATAGTTGACCACTTCCAGTTGTTCCAGTCTTTTGGGGAAAAAAAACAGAGTTCATTTATCATACTAAACACATTTTAGGGTTCCGCTTTTATATAATGCTGCTCTGTCTAGTTTAATAAAAACCCACAACATATTACAGCATCTTTGGTGTTTTCCTGTTTTATAAATGTAGAGGATGGATGACATCATTAGCATTCTTCTAAATATTTAGGATCAGAGTTGGGTTTAACGCGTTCCACAGTAACGAGTTATTCTATTCTAAGTACTTTTTGGGGGAATGCAGTATTGTAAAGAATTTAAATAAGTGTAATTTGATTACAGTTACCAAAGTCAATGTAATTGCATTACTTACTGTACTTTACAAATACAGTTTTTAGAACAACAACAAAAAAATGCTTCTTTTAAACATCTTCCACTGCAACATCAGTTAATATGCATGCGCTTTTGAATAGCTGGAAAACATGCTGCTGCTGTCAAGAGTGGTTGCTTTTTCAAGTGTAAAAACAGACATTACTTGGATTTCTTTGAGCATAAAAACAAAAAATATTGCTGTGAAATGCAGTTTATGTCCAGTGTCTAAAGAAGTTTCAACTGCTTTTAACTCAACCAGCAACTTGTTCAAGCTGATAAATTGGAAACATTGTATGCTTTTAATACTTGTCACCAAGGAGGACCCCAGCACCCAAAAACATGGTGGTCCAACTCAGCCCAAACAGCCTAAATTGAATTTTTTTGCAGGATTGGGTGTAAAGGTATCTTCTAAATGTGAAAAGTGTGCTGTTTATCTGGCCGTTCACATATTGGTCTTTTCGCTCACATTTTCTAGGTGCACCAGTTGAAAACAGCAAGTCACATGACATGAACTGAGCTTCATACTTTGGAATATACACGTTTAGGTATATTACCTCAGACAAATACAGAACTCCCAGACACTGCAGTGCTTTTGGCCAGCGGAGAAATTAAAATGGTCGTGCCCAACTGAGTCTGGTTCCCTCAAGTTTTTTTTTTTCACTCCCATCAGGTGAAGTTTTTTTTCCCTCTCCGCTGTTGCCACTGCCTCGCATGGTTCAGGATTGGTAGAGCTACGCATCGATGAATTGGCTCTTCAGTGTTTGAACTCTCAGTAATGATTAAATCACACTGAACTGAGCTAAACTGAACTGAACTGAACTTAAACACTAAAACCTGTACCACACTGTTCCAGTTACTATGACCATTTATGTGAAGCTGCTTTGACACAATCTACATTGTAAAAGCGCTATACAAATAAAGCTGAATTGAATTGAATTGAATTTTACATACTATGGATGTCAATGGTTACAGGTATCCAGTTTTCTTCATGTCTTCTTTTGTGTTAAAAAAGACAGGTTTGTAACGCTGCCGAATAACAGAAGTGTCAAAATACAAATTGGATAAAACAACAATATATTAAGATATAACATTTCAAAGTAATTTAAATTTTACAGTAATTTTATTTTACAAAAGATTGCAAATATTTATTTTTCAATTGATACAGTTTCCTTGTGTATCTTTAAATGAATAGAAATTAATGAAGTCATTTATTTTCTTTAAATGATTTATAAAGCATACTCGCTTTAGATTAAGTCACAAAACTGAATGAAAAAACAGACTTTATTTCTAGTTAGCTCTAAATGAAAATGCATGAATTCCTAAGTACTAAATTAGCTTTGTTACAGTTTTTTCTCAGTGGCTTTGGTGCATTTCTCACTACACTATTTACATTTGCACAACAGGTAATGCATTTCTCATAACAATTAGTCATTTGTGCACATCCTAGTAGCAGTTTCTCATTCCTTCCAACAAATTGCGAATGCTTTTGGACATGCATCAATTGCTTTCATACAACTCTTTGCTATTTATAACTTTATCATTCGGTTATGTCATTTCAGTCAAAATTAACTCAACTTGTGAATGCTGAATAGTCATTCCACATAAAACTAATAGTCCTCATTTCATTACTTGTGTCATTACATACAAAAATGTTGAACTAGTTGTCAAAATCTGTCATGGAAATTTTATAAAACAAATTTAAATCTTTATTTTTCTGAAAATGTTTTCTAAATTGAACAATTTGATGGATGATTTACAGACCTGTGTGTGTTGTTGCCTCAGTTCCAATATGTACTGCAATATAGTTTACAGTTGTGCACAGCTCTATCCAAAGGGAGTTTATGTTTGTTGTAAATAAGTGTGTTTATTCATTTGCACAATGCTGTGAATAAATTAGAATTGTAAAAAGCAAATAAAATGTAAAACATACATATTCAGTGTCTTGTACTCAGATACCTCACTAAATGCAGTGATGTCTAACTTTACTGTAGTTTTCAAATGGCTGTGCTAATAGTATCTAGTGCTGTCTTGAGCATTTCCAGGAAGTGTCACCAAAATCTGACTGTTTTGCATTGAAGAAATGTCCAGAGTAAACTGTCATAATGAAATCATGACTAAGCCATTTGACTATCTTGTTCATAAACAATAGTGTCAGGACTTTTCATTTTGATGACACTGACACTTTGATTGACATGAATACTTGCTTTTGAGGAATGAGCTCTCCATTTTGAGCATGTGATGCGCTTTTGCAGGTTATCAACTAGGTTTTGCAGTTTGTACTAATTGTTTTGAGAAATGCATTAACTGTTGTGCAGAAATGCACTAGTGTTGTGAAAAATGCACCAAAGCGACTGAGAAAAACTGTAAATATAAATTAAACTGCTTTTTTAAATTATTCATCAATTGCTACAGTCAAATCTAGACCACATCAATCAGGCAAGTCAAATGTTAGTAGTGAAAAAAGCTCTGACCTTTGTCTGATAACTTGTCAATAAGTCTGCAGTTAAAATTAAGTTTAAATTCTTTGTTTTACATTCTCATAAACCTGATAGCTGCAAATACAAATCGCAAAGGATGCTATGCAGATTCTTGCCAATCAGCTAGAATGAATGTTTCTAATAGCCCTCAAATTGGCAATAATAAATAATAAATGCAGTGAGGAAATCTGAATCGTGAATGCGAGGACTCAGCTGATCAACATTCTCATTATCAAATGAAGCTGAAGTAATTGGTTTCTTTATTAAGCCAAGCGACCTTTTAAGCCTTTCATAAAACAAAGTGTGGATGTAATCCTTCAAAAGCTCAGAGCAAGTAACCGCGTTCAACTTTTACAAGCTGACTCAGAAAAGAAGAGTTTAACCTTTTGTATCACGTCGTCACACCGCACACCTTAAACGGTCCCTTCATTTCAGGATGTCAGCTGTCGGTTTGTAATAGTTTTAAAGGGTAAAATTAGCAACTGAATTCCAGAAGGACAACAGCAACATTATCCTCTTTAATGGGAGCGCATCAAGTCTCACTAAGATAATTACATCATTATCTGTCTATCAATCACCATTTGGTGTTGGGAAAATTACATAAATCCCAAAGCTCAGGAAATAGGAAATACATCACCTTCCCTAAATTATTTAGCAGCTTGAGCATTTGAATAACACTGAGGCTGGATGCATGATGAAAAAGCCAGCCTCTGTTCATCATGTTTATGTTTCTACCGCTATGAACTTCTCTGAAGAAAGAGATGCATGGTATGAGGCTCTTTTGATAAAAAGCATCCTTTTTTGTGTGCGCAATGCTCACCTCCCTCACCTTCGCTGTGAATGAAAACAGAGTGCAGTGAATTGTTTTAATGGGAACGTAGGTGGTGGATTCATGCTTTTTCTCATGATTTGAGTGTTCTAGCGTATTTATCTCAAGGTTAATAACTTGAAATATTCAGACCTTTAAAAAGAAATATATGAAAGTGGAAGAGACTCATCGTAAAACGCAGATGTACTGACCTTAGTTTGTATGTGATGTTTATATGAAGCATGAATACCGTTGATATCACATACAGTACAGAAAACAAAAAAAACATGCTTTGTGTTTGTTCTGTGAACATTATTAGAACATGATGCATCTTATGTGATTTTGAAAGATAGAAAATGCATTTATTCATCTGTGTCTGTCAAAAACAAAAAAGGGGATTTTACGTATCAAAGCAACATGCGTAAACAACAAATGTTATACAACAAGTGTGATGCAGCTTTAAATAGTTTCTCCAGTACATTATTGTGTTTTGTTTTATTGATTTATTTCTGATCACAAAAATAAATTGGTCACACTTCACAATAAGGTTTCATTGGTGAATGCATTTTACTAACAAGAACCAAGTATGAACAATATTTGTAGAGCATTTATTAATGATATTTCAACATTGACTAATACTAAATTAAAATCCTATTTCACGCTTGTTAACATCAGTTAATGCACAGTGAGTTTACATGAACTAACAATGAACAACTGTACTTTCATTAACTGATGTTAACTAACCTGAACAAATACTGTTATAAACATATTGTTCATTGTTTGTTTATGTTAACAAATGCATTAGCTAACTTTAAGTAATACAACCTTATTGTAAAATGTTACCAATAATTTGTTTTAGATATTAAAATGTGATTTGGGGTAAAATAGTTAATTCACAAAATAAACAAACAAATAAACAAACAAATAAATAAATAAACAAACAAACAAACAAACAAACAAACAAACAAATAAATAATTAATAAATAAATAAATAAATAAATAAATAAATAAATAAATAAAGTATTTAAAACAAGAATCGTTTTATTTATAAAAAAGTATTTGGATGTCAAAATACTCTGCATGTTTTTGTATTTTTTGAGTGTCGAGTGGCAAAAAATAGAAGGGTTTGCATGAAAAGGGGTTTTATTACGTGCACTACATTTAAAAAACCCACTTAAATGTAAGTATATTGTAAGTAAATTATCACCCCAATAAAAATGTCATCACATAAAGAATCTTAATGTCAAATTTGAACACAAAAGAAAAGATTTTAGCGAAATTTGAGAGATTTCTGTCCCTCACACAAAACTTCAATAACGATATAAACTTTTTCCACTGATCCGTTTTTATATGTGAGTACCTACTGTATGTTAATGATTTAAAATGTGTCTGTTTAGAATACTTGATATTAAAAAACTTGATTCAGATACGTTTACTTCGTCATCTTTTTCTGGGAGTTTTAAAGCATCTAAATATTCAATGCAATCTCATGGCAATTCGTAACTTTTAGATTTAATGGCTAATTCGTATGAATTTGTACGATTTAATTCATACAATTTAGTACGATTTGCTCATCACCCAATGACGGTTGGGGTCAGGGGTGGGGTTGGGTGCCACGCCTCCTTTTTAAAATCGTACATTTTTGTATGACTGAACTCCTACAAATTCGTACGAATTAGCCACTAATCTGACAAAACGTAAAATACTTACGTTTTCTCATGAGATCAGGCTGGAATATTAGGTGAATAGATTCTCAGTGAAGGCACAGAAAACTTTCTAATGTAATTAAATTAATATCTATCTATCTATCTATCTATCTATCTATCTATCTATCTATCTATCTATCTATCTATCTATCTATCTATCTATCATCTATCTATCTCTGTCTGTCTTTCTGTCTGTCTGTCTGTCTGGCTGGCTGGCTGTCTGCCTGCCTTCCTGTCTAGAATATAAATTAGTAAAGAATTTAATTATCAACATAATCATCTGCTTGTGCGTATGAGTCTGACTTTTAAAGCCAGTCCACCTAAACAGATTCTCAAGTAAAATTAATTTTCCATTCAAGACTTCTCTTTAAAAACAGCTAAAAAGATGAAAACGGAAGCAGCATCTAACCTTGAACCGATAACACTGTCTAAAAAGAGAAATAGAGTGTAAAATCACCAGATTTCTCGTCATACCTTTTAATTCCCAAAGATGCATCATCATCATCATCATCATCATTCTAGGTCATCTCTATTGGAGCTCAGACACCACCACCGGCGTCATTCAGACAGGAAGCGAGCACCAGGTTAAGGACAGCAGCTGTGAGCTGATATTACTGACACCAATTGGGATTGATCCCGAGACCTGTCAGGGAGAAGAGATGTTCATACATGGCAAGCACAGTGGGAAAGTGCGCCAACACGTCCAAACTTTTTTTGCTTTATAAAAGGTCAAGTACAGCTATTGACCAAAGAATCTCAAGCACTAAGCCTTGTGAAGCCGTCGGCGGATTGAAGGGAGTGTGACAGAGCTGTGAATTGAGAGACGCGATGAATGACACCCACTGTCTTACCTTCATCTTTCCATCTCACCATGCCTTTCCAGCGAGAATAAAGTAAGTCTTTTGCAGAAGATGGTGGCTGTCAAGCACCTCCATTCGGAGAATCAGTCAGCTGCAGGGAGAATGGGAAATAAAGACAACAATGGATCACGAGAGATCCAAAAAGCGCCTATCACTTGGGAAGAAGAGCAGACAGCTTGGTCTGTTTTCCTAGCGATACTCCAGGTGCCGGTGTTGTGCGAAGCCATTTAAATAACAAACAGAGGAGTAATGGTCCTGACTTGGCTCATTGACCAAATCTCAATATGTGCCGTGCACATGAATTCATATTTGTGTGCCTCCTCTTGTCAGAGTGTTTTCAACCTTATATCAAAGACTATTCCCAATTTGTTTCTGCAGATCGAGCAATCTGGCACGGCACTGATTGGAATGTTAATAAAAACGCCCCAGAGGGTGACGGTGTGTAATGAATGCTGAGCGGCGTCGGGCAGGACACCGCTGTGGCATCTTGCACACATTGACACACACACACACACACAAACGGATGGCCTCGGGAGACTCCTCCGGGACGCAGTCCATCAAACCACCTTACAGACTCCAGAAGGTACATGCTTCAAATAAATAAGTAAACGGCCCGGATACATCATAAAACACACACACACTGACAAGCAGGAAGAACGTCAGGCTCGCTCAGCTCCACACAAATAGCCCAATTAGCGATCACATCAGGTCGCTACGGGAGAGGGATCATGAGGAGGGCGAGAGGCGGGCATTGATTAGGGGTCCCTGCAGGGCTGAGGCCTGGGATCTAAAGTAAATAGAGCACTGGCCTGATTCCACACAGCAGCCTCAAACTCTCAAGCACCCTTCCGAGAGCTCAGCCTCCCACAGCGAAACTTAGATTGTGAGGAGAAAGTGAGCGGAAAACAGAGATAATGATCCGATTTCTTAAGGGCCGTCAATGGGATTGTCTATCTGCTTTTTGATGGCCTTTCGGAGTGTGGATGCTCTTTGAGGATGAAAAAATGTGCTTAAGATGTGGATGGATAGGAAAAATGCTATTCAAATATAAATACTCTAGTACTGTTTAGCCACGTAAAAAGCAAAAGTTAGATTATGGAACACATTTGTTATTGTGGCTGACAAACAAAAATTATTGAAGAATCTTTGGTAACGCTTTCTTTTACAACCCGCAAAGTACCGCGTAAGTACAGTGAAATTACAGTGTACTTTTCTGTACTTACTGTGTAAGTATAATGAACGTATGTGTAGGTATAAGGGAACAAACCGTAATGCTTGGGTAAAAAGGGGGTAACAACCAGATGTTCATCACGAAAATTACCGCGTAAGTACAGTGAAATAACGGTGTACTTTTCTGTACCTATAGTGTAAGTATAAATAACGTTTACGTAAGTATAAGGGAACAAACTGTAATGCTCGGGTAATAAGGGGATAACAACCAGATATTCAGCATGAAAGGTACCGCGTAAGTACAGTGAAATAAGGTTGTACTTTTCTTTAAATTGCAAAAGAACAAACCATAATGTTTGCGTAAAAGGGGAGTAACAATAAGATATTCATCACGCAAAGTATATTAAGTTTACGATGTACATTTCTTCAAGTATTGTATACATATAAAGAATTATGCAAGGATGGTGACAACCTATTGCTATCTGCAAATGTACTGTATATGCACCTGCGTGAGTACATTAGTACTCTTATTCAGTGCTTGGGTTTTATATGGGGTGTTTAATGAATAAAAGGTTTACAACCTGTGAAATTATGAACCCTTATTGTATACTGTATGTATTTTAAATCTGCAATTCAATATAAAATATATTTCCATACACTACTTACCTTATGTTTACTCGTCGATCTCACCAAAGCCATCAATGTCCCCATAACTCACTATCAACAAATAACTTTGCATGACATAGTCCTACCGTCAGGGTTCAATGCAGATTAAAACAGGCTCGCATCTTTACTGCTGTTGCACAGGGGGGCTAACTGTTGCATTTCAGTAAATGTATAGCTGATACTTTATAGAAAAATCTAGTAATTTGGTCTTTAATCAATAAAAACTGCTGCTGTAGTTTACTCTGTTCTAGTGTTCAAGTATATACTAGTATGTTAAAGTTCAGCTTCTTCCCTCTTTGTTCCCTGTAGTTAAAGGGTAAATACAGTATTTGTTCCCTCCTTGTTCCCTGTACTTACAGGGTAAATACCACATTTGAGGGTTGTAAATTAAAGTGAAGCTTTGTTCCTCTCTTGTTACCTCCTTGTTCCCTGTACTTACAGGGTAAATACCACATTTGAGGGTTGTAAATTAAAGTGAAGCTTTGTTCCTCTCTTGTTACCTGTAGTTAAAGGGTAAATACAACATTTGTTCCCCCCTTGTTCCCTTTAGTTTACAATGTAAAATCTTAAAGGCAGTTAAATAAATATACAAACACACAATATATTTCTTCTTTACTTTGTAACCTTTATTTTAATAAATAAGCATTTTAAAAGACTTCATATTAATCAAACATTGTCTTGTCTATCATTGCCTATACTCATTCATTTTCTCTTCGGCTTTGTCCTTTTGTTAATCTGGGGTCGCCACAGTGGAATAAACCACCATCTTATCCAGCATATGTTTTACGCAGTGGATGCCCTTCCAGCTGCAACCCATCTCTGGGAAACATCCATACACACCCACTCACACGCATTCACTACGGACAATTTAGTCTACCCAATTCACCTGTACCGCATGTCTTTGGACTGTGAGGGAAACCGGAGCACCCGGAGGAAACCCACGCGAACGCAGGGAGAACTCCATGCAGAAACCTTCTTGATGTGAGGAAACAGCACTACCTACTGTGCCACCGTGTTGCCACCCAGCTGCAACCCATCACTGGGAAACATCCATACATACTCATTCACACACATACACTACGGACAATTTTACCTTACCCAATGTCACCACATATTTTTGGACTTGTGGGAGCACCCGGAGGAAACCCACGCTAACATGGGGAGAACATGCAAACTCCACACAGAAATGCCAACTGACCCAGCCGAGGCTCGAACCAGCGACCTTCTTGCTGTGAGGCGATTGTGCTACCCACTGCGCCTGCCTATACTCAAACAGCAAAATAACACATTATTTCCTTCCCCCTTTTTTTCTGGCATCTCTTGCTTGGCTTCCTCTTCTGCTCTTCTCAGCTTCCACTGAGGACTCTGATGGTGAGTGGCTGATGAAATCCCATGGGTCTTGCTGCTCTGCATTTATATAAAATATATGAACAGACAGAAAGGCTTTTAGTAAGCTATAGACATGTTTATTTTCCTGTTTAATGTGTGTGTAGTGGTTGTCCAACAATTTCACACACTAAACATTTACAGATACCATACAGACACTATACATTACTTACTATCAAACAAAAGTACTATCATCAGATCATATGGGAGATTGTGATCATTTATAGTGATAATAATTAAAGCGCAAAGGGGAAAAGGCTTAAATATATGTGCAGGCAGTATAGACTTTGAAGTAAAGATTATTTGCAGTTCAGTGTACATATTTAAATTCTGTGTCACTCATTAAATGGTAAGTAAATGTAACGTTTGGGTTAACTACCCCTAAGGTTAGTTTTTGATTAAAGTACATGTCTTAACCCATCATTAGTCCTAAATAAAGTGAAAGATAACATAATATGGTTGATGTACTGTTATGGACCCTTTTTACATTTCAGCACAGTGAATGGGAAAGTACAACACATTTTTTTTACAATCTTCTTTGCTCAAATAAAATGAAAACTTACGATGGTGTTGTCTCGACAATTAGAAAAATAAAAATATAGTGTGAAACTGATAACGCCAGCAAGAAGAGAGAATAACTTCTAATTTACTCATGACCATAGACACTGTTTGAAACACCTCGCACATGTAATCATATTATATAATGCATACGTAGATACAAATAAATGTTATTTTATAAAAAAAATCATATAAAAAACTCAAGGATTTTAGATCCTGATGATCGTTAAACGCGTCATAACAGTGTTGTGAAAAGGGTGTAATTGTTAAAAATAGGTACAAACTTCAGATATAAACAAAAACCTAAACAAACACTTATATGTACATAACGTCATAAAAATACTTGTTTTATTTACCTCGCGCTGCCGTCCTTGAACTGCCGCGAACAGGAAATTCTGGGAATGGAGGACGGAGAGTTGAATCGATTCGTCTTCAACAAACCGATCAGTGTGACATCAAAACATCGCGAGAACAACAGACAGCTCCGTGTGCGTTAGAAATCCATCTCGCGATATTGTATCACTTCAGGTACGCGCCTACTGATTCGTTGATTCAAACGAGTTGTGAATCAAGAAGCCTCTAAAGATCCGAATCAAACTGCAGCAGCACGCCACGAGGTTTTGCTCAGACTTTTGGGACGTTTGGAATTACTCCGTCTTGTCACAATGTAACACATGTGAGTAAATCGTTGTCAGTAAATAAGGCTATTGTTACGATTAGAAATTGTGCATTAACCAGATTATATTTATTTTGTTTCATTTATTTTTAGCGTAAAATTAACGCTAGTTCATGGCCGAATCTAAACGGCCAGCAGCGAATATTTTGCCAATGTTTACTGTCGTTTACTTTGCACATCTTAGAGATGTTGCCAAAGTTCCTATGGATTTAGTTTCTTCATGTCATTCCAGAAAGACTGGATGATGAGCAGGTCAGATCTCTGTGGCTGTTGTCATACTGACTGTGCTGACGATTTTCTCCCTTTATACGTTAATTACAGCAAAGTTAATGACAAAATTAATGTTTGGAAATGTAAATTGATATTTTCTGTAGCATGCCAGTTTGATATATCAATACCCCCCCCCCCCACCCAATTACTAGTAACGTTTGCCTAGGACTTTAGCACAGTGGCCTACTATTTAAGCCTTTTCCCCTTTGCGCTTTAATTATTATCACTATAAATGATCACAATCTCCCATATGATCTGATGATAGTACTTTTGTTTGATAGTAAGTAATGTATAGTGTCTGTATGGTATCTGTAAATGTTTAGTGTGTGAAATTGTTGGACAACCACTACACACACATTAAACAGGAAAATAAACATGTCTATAGCTTACTAAAAGCCTTTCTGTCTGTTCATATATTTTATATAAATGCAGAGCAGCAAGACCCATGGGATTTCATCAGCCACTCACCATCAGAGTCCTCAGTGGAAGCTGAGAAGAGCAGAAGAGGAAGCCAAGCAAGAGATGCCAGAAAAAAAGGGGGAAGGAAATAATGTGTTATTTTGCTGTTTGAGTATAGGCAGGCGCAGTGGGTAGCACAATCGCCTCACAGCAAGAAGGTCGCTGGTTCGAGCCTCGGCTGGGTCAGTTGGCATTTCTGTGTGGAGTTTGCATGTTCTCCCCATGTTAGCGTGGGTTTCCTCCGGGTGCTCCCACAAGTCCAAAAATATGTGGTGACATTGGGTAAGGTAAAATTGTCCGTAGTGTATGTGTGTGAATGAGTATGTATGGATGTTTCCCAGTGATGGGTTGCAGCTGGGTGGCAACACGGTGGCACAGTAGGTAGTGCTGTTTCCTCACATCAAGAAGGTTTCTGCATGGAGTTCTCCCTGCGTTCGCGTGGGTTTCCTCCGGGTGCTCCGGTTTCCCTCACAGTCCAAAGACATGCGGTACAGGTGAATTGGGTAGACTAAATTGTCCGTAGTGAATGCGTGTGAGTGGGTGTGTATGGATGTTTCCCAGAGATGGGTTGCAGCTGGAAGGGCATCCACTGCGTAAAACATATGCTGGATAAGATGGTGGTTTATTCCACTGTGGCGACCCCAGATTAACAAAAGGACAAAGCCGAAGAGAAAATGAATGAGTATAGGCAATGATAGACAAGACAATGTTTGATTAATATGAAGTCTTTTAAAATGCTTATTTATTAAAATAAAGGTTACAAAGTAAAGAAGAAATATATTGTGTGTTTGTATATTTATTTAACTGCCTTTAAGATTTTACATTGTAAACTAAAGGGAACAAGGGGGGAACAAATGTTGTATTTACCCTTTAACTACAGGTAACAAGAGAGGAACAAAGCTTCACTTTAATTTACAACCCTCAAATGTGGTATTTACCCTGTAAGTACAGGGAACAAGGAGGTAACAAGAGAGGAACAAAGCTTCACTTTAATTTACAACCCTCAAATGTGGTATTTACCCTGTAAGTACAGGGAACAAGGAGGTAACAAGAGAGGAACAAAGCTTCACTTTAATTTACAACCCTCAAATGTGGTATTTACCCTGTAAGTACAGGGAACAAGGGAGGAACAAAGCTTCACTTTAATTTACAACCCTCAAATGTGGTATTTACCCTGTAAGTACAGGGAACAAGGAGGGAACAAATACTGTATTTATCCTTTAACTACAGGGAACAAAGAGGGAAGAAGCTGAACTTTAACATACTAGTGTATACTTGAACACTAAGAACAGAGTAAACTACAGCAGCAGTTTTTATTGATTGAAGACCAAATTACTAGATTTTTCTATAAAGTATCAGCTATACATTTACTGAAATGCAACAGTTAGCCCCCCTGTGCAACAGCAGTAAAGATGCGAGCCTGTTTTAATCTGCATTGAACCCTGACGGTAGGACTATGTCATGCAAAGTTATTTGTTGATAGTGAGTTATGGGGACATTGATGGCTTTGGTGAGATCGACGAGTAAACATAAGGTAAGTAGTGTATGGAAATATATTTTATATTGAATTGCAGATTTAAAATACATACAGTATACAATAAGGGTTCATAATTTCACAGGTTGTAAACCTTTTATTCATTAAACACCCCATATAAAACCCAAGCACTGAATAAGAGTACTAATGTACTCACGCAGGTGCATATACAGTACATTTGCAGATAGCAATAGGTTGTCACCATCCTTGCATAATTCTTTATATGTATACAATACTTGAAGAAATGTACATCGTAAACTTAATATACTTTGCGTGATGAATATCTTATTGTTACTCCCCTTTTACGCAAACATTATGGTTTGTTCTTTTGCAATTTAAAGAAAAGTACAACCTTATTTCACTGTACTTACGCGGTACCTTTCATGCTGAATATCTGGTTGTTATCCCCTTATTACCCGAGCATTACAGTTTGTTCCCTTATACTTACGTAAACGTTATTTATACTTACACTATAGGTACAGAAAAGTACACCGTTATTTCACTGTACTTACGCGGTAATTTTCGTGATGAACATCTGGTTGTTACCCCCTTTTTACCCAAGCATTACGGTTTGTTCCCTTATACCTACACATACGTTCATTATACTTACACAGTAAGTACAGAAAAGTACACTGTAATTTCACTGTACTTACGCGGTACTTTGCGGGTTGTAAAAGAAAGCGTTACCGAATCTTTGCTCCCCTACAAGCATCAAAAAAAAAAAAAAAAGAAGATTACATACATTTTAAGACTATTATAAGAATTATAGGTCACACTTTACAATAAGGTTCATTAGTTAATGTTAAGTAATGCATTTACTAACATGAACAAACATTGAACAATACATTCACTAAAGTATATATTCATGTTAATAACCGTTAGTTAATGAAAATGCAGTTGTTCATTGTCAGTTCATGTTAACTCATGGTGCATTAACTAATGTTAACAAGCATGGACTTGAATGTTAATAATGCATTATTAAATGTTCAATTATGATTAATAAATGCTGTACATGTGTTGTTCATGATTAGTTCATGTTAGTAAAAGCATTAACTAATGAACCTTATTGTAAAGTGTTACCGAATTATATTATAATTAATTATATTATACATTCCGCTGTGGCAACCCCAGATTAATAAAGGAAATAAGCTGAAAAGAAAATCAATGAATGTATGAATAAATATATATGTTTATTGAATCTGTCTTGTTTAAATGCACAAAAATACATTTCCTATATTTACTGAGAAATGGTTACAAATATTTTTGAGTGCTGTATATACAGTACTGTATATACAGTTTAATTCAGAATTAAACTTAATTAAGAATATATATACTGGAGGTGTGCGTTGTGCTTAGTCCCCCCACCAGTGCCGATATACAGCCATATTGCACTGCTACAAGATATTGCGTTTAAACAACAGTTTGACAGCATAATTGTGTGTATAAAAGCAAAATCAAACATGGAGAGTCTCAAAAACCCTTTTGTATGAGGAACTACTTTCTTCCGCGTTGGATTCAAATCGTAAGCTGACAGTTAAACAGCTGAGCAAGCATCTTTTTAACTTTAGTTCCCCTTCGGGGGGAACTTCAGCACTATAAGTGGATTTGATTGTAAAATCCACGCATTGGGAGGTTCGGTTCAGAAGCTACTCGTCTGAAAGAGTATTGAACGGGCCAATTAAGAATGAATTGGCAGCGCAAGCCTGCGCAGGTGAGCGGCATAAGCAATCAACTGAGTATATAAGCTCACCTGGCGCAGCAGACGCTATCCTTTTCGCTTCAGAGACTTTCTGATCGAGTCGATGAGGGTTCCTCCTGCTGTGACCAGCGATTCTGAGCGAACGAGAGCATTCTCCCGGTCCAGAGTGTGTACACGCAGTGGCAGACGGTCGAGCTGGGTTTCTCCCTTGCCTGGCGTTCTTTGGGTCCGGTCCTCCAGAGCGGTGCGTATAAAGTTGCAAACTTCACAGAAAGAGCAACACAGTCGTGCAGCACGTCCTTATCAGGACGGCGCTCCGACTGTGCGTTTCTGGATGCGGTGGTTTCCTGTCCTCGGATGATGGGCGCGGGCACTGCGTTACATGTCTGGGGGTCCAGCATGTTAATGCGCTGCTCGCGGGCAGTTCATGTCGTCATCGCGATGCCATGACTGTTGCGCAAGATCGCGGTTAGCCTTTGCAAAAAGGCGAACCACCCCAGTTGTCCCCTGCTCTGCAGCGGGCACTCGGGCAGATCTGAGGGTTTCAGCGAGAGATAATCCGTCGCCCACGGGCCCGCGGACCTCCCGCTCCTCTAAGCGCTCCATCCAAGCTTCGGGCGGAGGAAGCGATCCGTCTAACAGATGGTAGCCCTTACGCCCGATGACACCGGAGACCAGATGTCCACCGCGGCATCGGAGGGTGGGCTTTCATTGTCCGATGATGATCCAGACCCGCTCGCCCCCTTCGGGCTGGTGAGCGCTGTCACTACGGATCCTGAAACGGACATGTTAGCCGTGCTTTCCCGGGCTGCTTCGGCCGTGGGTTGGAGATGGTTTATCCCCCAGCTCCGCGGCCGGACCGACTAGAGGGGCGTTCCCTTCTTCCCGGAGGTGCACAGTAGGCTCACGCGGTCTTGTAAAGCACTTTTTTCTGCTCGTGCTGCGTGTTCCTCCACCCTAACCACTCTTGACGGTGAAACAGCCAGGGGGTATGTGGCGATTCCTCAGGTTGAGTGCGCGATGGCGGTAAATCCGCGCGGCGCCTCTTCTTGGCGGGGTCCGCCTCGTCTCCCATCCAAAGCCTGTAAGTTATCTACCTCCCTCGGAGCTAGAGCTTACATAGCTGCGGGCCAGGCTGCTTCCGCCTTGCATGCGATAGCCACCTACCAGCGCTACCAAGCGCAGGCGCTGGCCGAGCTGCACGAGGGTGGGTCCAACCCAGGCTTACGAGCTTCGCACCGCCGCCGACTTAGCTCTTCGGACTACTGAGTCCGCTGCGTGTGCGTTGGGGAGGACGATGTCCACATTAGTGGTCCAGGAGCGCCACCTCTGGCTGATATGCGCAAAGTCGACAAAGTCCGCTTTCTTGACTTCCCCATATCCCCAGCCAGGTTCGGCGACACTGTCTGTGAATTCACCCAGGAATTCAAGGCGGTGAGAGAGCAGTTGGTGGGTGATGTCTTATCGGCGGTCCGTAGCCCGCTCCGCCCGCCGTGCCATTCATACCTGCTCCTCGCCGAAGGCGCCCGCCTACGAGAGCTGCTCCGCCCCCGCACACGCCTAAGGCGAAGCGAGCGCGTCGGGCACCTCGGAAGCAGGCAGCCCCCCTGCCCAGAACGCCGCTAAGTCCGGCAACGGACCGCGAAGCGCCCCTGGGACAGGCCATCTGGAGAAGAGGGAACTTGCTCTTTCCCCGCTGGAGGGCGGGGCCCCATTTCCAACGGCACTTTTTACTGCCATGAAAACATTATGAAAGGGCACTTTTCACTTCCCCAGATGTGACAGCCCGAAATCTGCCAGTCTGGGACGCTATGCTTTCTAGCTTGCAGATTCGGTGCGTTTCGCCAGTGGCTCACGAGCGCTGGGAGGACGGTCTCCTTTCTCCCACCCCTCGAGCCTCCCCTCCGGAGCTCGGGTTCGGAGTGAGAGCAAATATCTCACCTCCAGCTTTTCCGTGGGACCCGCGAGCTTCCCGGATCAGCACACCCACTCCGCGCTGCCCCACTGCTGGTACGTCAGCGATTGTAGCGATGAGTCCATTAGCGAGAGCTCTGCCTGCCTGGTTAGCGCGGGCCAGCTCTTCGCGGTGGCTCATACGCACAATCAGACTCGGCTATGCGATTCAGTTCGCGAAACGGCCCCCCAAGTCACGGGTGTGTATTCACCAGGGTCAGCCCCCTGTCCGCCCCTGTCTTGCGAGAGGAGATTGCTGTCCTCCTGGCGAAGGATGCAATCGAGCCGCTCCCTCCAGCCGAGATGGAGAGCGGGTTTTACAGCCCACGCTTCATCGTGCCCAAAAAGAGCGGTGGGTCACGGCCAATCCTAGATCTGCGCGTTTTGAACCGCTGCCTGCACAAGCTGCCGTTCAGAATGCTCACGCAGAAGCGCATCCTCCGGTGCGTTCGTCCTCTGGGTTGGTCTGCAGCATTAGACCTGATGGACGCGTATTTCCATGTCTCCACTCTTCCTCGCCACCGACAGTTTCTGCGGTTTGCGTTTGAAGGTCGAGCTTGGCAATACAAAGCCCTCCCCTTCGGGCTCTCTCTGTCTCCGCGGGTCCTCACCAAGCCCGCGGAGGGTGCCTCAGCGCCCCTTCGGCTCGCGGGCATCTGCATACTCAATTTCTTTACGACTGGCTGAATTGCCCTCTCTTTTGATTATGCACAGAGTTGATTATGCACAGAGACAAAGTGCTCTGGCACTTCCACCTGTGGGGGTTTCAGGTCAACCGAGAAAAGAGCAAACTCGCCCCCGTGCAGAGGATCTCTTCTCTCGGGCTGGAGCTGGACTCGGTCACCATGGCAGCGCGCCTCTCCGGAGAGCGCGCTCAGCTGATGCTGTACTGTCTGAGAGAGCTCGACAGTAAAATAGTGGTCCCACTGAAACAATTTCAGAGGCTCCTGGGGCATATGGCATCCGCAGCCGCTTCATGCCGCTCGGATTATTCTATATGAGACCACTTCAGCACTGGCTTCACGATCGAGTCCCCAGACGCGCATGGCACGCGCGCGCACACCGAGTCTCTGTTACTGCGCTGTGTCGCCGCGCCCTCAGCCCTTGGAGCGACCCCTCGTTCCTACAGGCCTGGGTGTCTCTAGAACAGGCGTCCAGTCTTGTTGTCGTTTCAGCAGACGCTTCCAACACGGGCTGGGGGGCTGTGCGTTGCGGGCATGCGGCTGCGGACCTGTGGAAAGGTACCCAGTTGCATTGGCATATCGCCTGGAGCTGTTGGCAGTGTTCCCCGCTCTCCACCGTTTTTTTCCGGTGTTGGAGCGGCAACACGTGCTGGTCAGGACGGACAGTACGGCGGCGGTGGCGTATATCAGCCGTATAGGGGGTATGCGCTCTCGCCGCATGTCTCAGCTCGCCCGCCGTCTGCTCCTCTGGAGTCATCCGCGGCTGAAATCGCTGCACGCCATTCATATTCAGGCAAGCTCAACCGTGCAGCCGATGCGCTCTCACGGCAGCCTTGCGTCCTGGAGAATGGAGACTCCACCCCGAGTCTGTTCAGCTGATATGGGCGCGATTCGGGGAAGCCCAGATCGATCTGTTGCTTCCCCCGAGATCGCTCATTGCCAGTTGTTCTTTCCCTGACCGAGTGCTCTCGGCACGGATGCACTGGCTTACAGCTGGCCTCGGGGCACGCGCAATACGCGTTTCCCCCAGTGAGCCTGCTCGCGCAGTTACTGTGCATGGTCAGGGAGGACGAGGAACAGGTTGCTGGTTGCGCCCCTCTGGCTCAACCGGACCTGGATGTCAGAGCTCTCCCTCGCGATAGCCCTCCCCTGGCAGTCCCTTCGAGAGAGCACCTACTCTCTCAGGGACAGGGCACCACCTGGCACCCTCGCCGATCTTTGAAGAGATTTTTAGACGCGAGGAAGACTTAGGTAACCTCCGATTGCGGTGGCTAATACCGTCACTCGGGCTAGAGCCCCCTCCCCGAGCGCGCCTATGCCCTGACGTGAAGTCTATTCACTGAATGGTGTGTCTCTCGCTGAGAAGACCCCCGTAATTTGCCAGATCAGCGTTGTGCTTTCTTTACGCCGAGAGAAGTTGGAGAGCAGGCTGTCGCCCTCCACACTCAAGGTTACGTGGCTGCCATCTCCGCTCTCATAACGCGGTGGCTGGCAGCACCGTGGGAACGCATAACCTCATCATCCGGTTCCTCAGGGGCGTTAAGCGAATTAATCCACCCCGCCCCCTCTCATGCCCTCTTAGGATCTCGCCCTCGCTACACAAGCCGCGTCAGATCCCTTCGATCCTCGACTCAGTATTTTCTGTCCCTGAAGACAGCTCTGCTGGTCGCGTTGATATCGATTAGAGGGTCGGGGACCCGGAGGCATTTTTCGGTCAGTGACTCGTGCCTGTAATTGGGCTGGCTTCTCTCACGTATGAGACCCCGCCCGCGATATGTGCCCAAGGTTCCTACCACTCCGTTTTAATACGAGGTAGTGAGCCTGCAAGCGCTGCCCTCGGAGGAGGCAGACCCAGCCCTTATTTATTGTCCAGTTCGCGTTTTGCGTATTATCCGGACCGCACTCAGAGTTTAGATCATCTGAGCAGCTCTTCGTCTGTTATAGCGGTCGGCAGCAGGGAAGTGCCGTACCGAAATAAGTTCCCACTAGATTGTGGATGCCTTCTTTCACTATCAGAGCCGAGATGAGCCGCGTCCCCCGAGAGCGCGTGCGCACTCCACTCGGAGCTTCGCATCCTCTCGAGCGCGCGCACGCGGCGCCCCTCTAACAGACATCTGTAGAGCTGCGGGCTGGGTGACACCCAACACATTTGCAAGGTTTTACAATCTGCGAGTGGAGCCGGTTTCCTCAAGGGTATTAGGTAACCCTTGGTGATTGAGGAAACAATTCGGTAGGGTGTTGAAACACGCTTGCTGCGCCATTTTCCCTAACACGGAGATACGTGCGCCTTTTTATCTGTCAGTAAAGTTCCCCGTCAGGTGAGCCCTGCAGATTCCTCCGTGGCCCCCAGCACTGACTCAGCGGAGGAGTCACTTGCTGGCCCACTACGTTGTAGGTCTGCCCGCTGGTCAGCCCGCGTTTTGGGTAAAGGTGCCTGCTATGCGTGGTCCCCACTAGGCGATCCCATATGCTTATTCAGCCACGGTTAAGTCCCCCCCCCCTGGGCGGACCCGTGTCTTCCCTCCCCGCTAACCACTCTTTTGCTATGCGTACTCCCCCTTTTTAGGGCTAGTCCATATGTAAATTCTGCCATCTATCCCCCCTTGGGTAACGGATGGCCTCCGCAGCGTCCTCCCTATCGGGATTGCACGCTTCCCAACGTACTGTCGTATTTTCCTAGAATTATCTAGATGCTCACGACTTCCCAAAAAATATATATAAATCCGTAAAACTTCTGTTGAAGTAGGATAAATCAGGGCCAGGGACACGTTGGAGGACCGCGCCCCCCATGATGTGGGTGCGTCACGCTTGCTTGACTATCTCCTCATCGGGGGTGTTGGTAAGGTGCAGTCATTATGGCGCTTTCAATGGGCTCCCAATGCGTGGATTTTACAATCAAATCCACTTATAGTGCTGAAGTTCCCCCCGAAGGGGAACGTTCGAGGTTACTAAAGTAACCCTTCGTTCCCCGAGGAGGGGAACGGAAGCACTATACTCCGTCGCCATAATGACTGTCCCTTAGCTGTTGAAAGTCTCTTCAGCTTAAAAAGGATAGCGTCTGCTGCGCCAGGTGAGCTTATATACTCAGTTGATTGCTTATGCCGCTCACCTGCGCAGGCTTGCGCTGCCAATTCATTCTTAATTGGCCCGTTCAATACTCTTTCAGACGAGTAGCTTCTGAACCGAACCTCCCAATGCGTGGATTTTACAATCAAATCCACTTATAGTGCTTCCGTTCCCCTCCTCGGGGAACGAAGGGTTACTTTAGTAACCTCGAACGATCTGTAGTGTCTGCTTTTTGCTGGCTGTATGTGGGTGGAGTAATACACAAAGGGTAAAGAGGCTGTACAGGTGTTGATATTACTTAAATATAGCACGGCTATCAGCCAATCAGATTCGAGAACCAGACAGAACTGTTGTATAATATATATATATATATATATATATATATATATATATATATATATATATATATATATATATATATATATATATATATATATATATATATATATATATATATATATATATTCTAGATATATATATAATGCAATTATATTTAATAAATTTATCTTCCAATAATGGCATCAAATGACTGTGATATTTGGTTGATTTTATGTTGTTTTAGACAGTGAACAAAAACAAAATAGGATGTTAGACATTGATGTCTAATGTTCTGATATTCAGATGTTAAGTTCTAATGTCAAGCCATTTTCATTTCAAACAAAATTGCAATTTCCTTATGATATTGTGGGACAATGTTAATCTGACGTCATTCAATTAAATTCAATTCAGTTCACCTTTATTTTTATAGCACTTTTACAATGTAGATTGTGATAGTAAATTGGAACAGTGTAGTTTAGTTTTTAGTGTTTGAGTTCAGTTCAGTTCAGTTCAGTTTAGTTTAGTGTGGTTTAATAATCACTACTGAGGGTCTAAACACTGGAGGGCAAATCCATCGATGCGTAGCTCTACCGATTCCAAACCATGCAAGCTAGTGGCGACAGCGTAGAGGGAAAAAATACTTCACAAATTGGCAAAAGAAGAAAAAAAAACCTTGAGAGAAACCATACTCAGTTGTGCAACTCCATTTTAATTTTTCCGCTGGCCGAACGTTTTGTGCATGAGAGGTCATGTTGATGTCCTGTGCCTGCTGAGTAGTGATTTTTAATTTCTGGGTGACCTATCCCTTTGTCTGAGTTGTCAGGGAGTGCTTGTATAGTGTTAATAGTCTTAAGATTGAATACATT
This sequence comes from Danio rerio, assembly GCF_052040795.2. Classification (NCBI taxonomy): domain Eukaryota; kingdom Metazoa; phylum Chordata; class Actinopteri; order Cypriniformes; family Danionidae; genus Danio; species Danio rerio. The sequence goes on from NC_141032.1 coordinate 23,905,633, forward strand.
TTAATACTATAATATGAATCAACAGCCTGCAGTTACATAAATGTATATTAAAAAGGTTGAAAATCATACATACATACATACATACATACATACATACATACATACATACATACACACAGTTGAATTCAGAATAAAAGCCCCCCTTTAATTTTTTTTTCTCTTTTTTAAATATTTCCCAAATAATGTTGAATAGAGCAAAGAAATTTTCACAGTATGTCTGATAATATTTTTTTTCTTCTGGAGAAAGTCTTATTTGTTTTGTTTTGGATAGAATGAAAGCAGTTTTTATTTTTTATTAACCATTTTAGGGACAAAATTGTCAGCCCCTGTAAGCTATTTTTTCCTGATAGTTTACAGAACAAACCATCGTTATACAAAAACTTGCCTAGTTAACCTAATTCACCTAGTTAAGCCTTTAAATGTCACTTTGTCAGCTGTATAGAAGTGTCTTGAAAAATATCTAGTAAATTATTATTTACTGTCATCATGGCAAAGATAAAATAAATCAGTCATTAGAAATGTGTTATTAAAACTATTATGTTTAGAAATGTTTTGAAAATTTATGCTCTCCGTTAAACAGAAATGGGGGAAAAAATAAACAGGGGGGCTAATAATTCAGGGGGGCTAATAATTCTGACTTCAACTGTACAGTAGTCAACATTAGAAGTGGTTTAAAACCTTTTATCAAAGTTGTCCTAAAACCAAAAAACAACACACATTCTTGCCTTAGGACAACTTTGAAAAACATATTTGATTCACTTCAAATGTTGGCTACTGTATACAGTGCTCAGCATATGTAAGCACACATCTCACAAATCTTAAATCTTATAAGGAAGCTATACAATTATTTTTGTGCATAAACATTAAATTAGTCAGTACAGAAGCCAGATTAGTAGCTTATCTAACAAAATAACTTACGATAATGGTCCAAAGAGTAGTCCATCCAAACTTATATGTTACAGAAAAATATTAAATACAAATATTTACAATTATTTTCAAACAAAATGCAATGTCCTCATGACATTGGGGTAACATCAATCTGATGTCATGTTGACGTCCTGTGCCTGATAGATAGTGATATGACTTTTAATTTCTGGATGACCTATCCCTTTGTCTGAGTTGTCAGGTTGTCGTAACATAACCCTGGAAAATTCTATTTATTTTCAGGGAAAGTAGAATTATAATGGCCTTGTTATTTTAAGCTAGCATTCTCAAAAACAATGAATATGCTCAAAAACCTTTTGAAAACATAAGTCTCTCACTTACTCCAATATGGATGAACTATTCCAATGACATTTTATAGACCATTTATAGGGATGTAAAAAAAAAAGTTAAAAAAAACAAAAAAAAAACTATAGTGCCAACGTATTTCCTGATTTTTTAAAATTTCTATAGCTTTCGAGAATTCAAAAAGATCCACATATTGATTAATGATGCTATAACAGCTTTTTTTACATGACGTTATAATTGAATTGCCTTTTGTTACAGTTTTGAAATAACCAGGAAATGTTCATGGGCCAGTGACATGACCACATTAAAATGGTCTATATCACTTCAATTCTACACAGACTGCAATATTTTAAACAAGATATAGGGGAGTGGTAGAGAAATGGTTAGACAGACTTATCATTACTATTAGACTATACCTGTTATGAGCTGTCAAATACAACTTTACTGAGCTCATCTGGCAGAGTTGTGATATAAACAAAATGCTATTGGCTATATAGAAAAAAGGGAGAGCTTGCTTGATATGCACATGGTCTTCCAAGTTTCAGTTGAAATAATGTCAACACAACACATTAAATAGCACTGCGTGTTTGAAGGTACATCAGAAGATCTTTAAAGTGTAGAAAGAATTACACAAAATGTGCAAAAATGTTGCACAAATGTTATAAACACTAAGATTATAAACGTTTTTGTGACCTGTCAGTGGAATAGGGTTAAACCGACATTAGATGAAGACCGAACTCAATCATTTTCTATAAATAGTGTTTTAATTATGTATGATCCAGGCATGTATTTTGCCATGTTGAAATTGCGTAATTCAGTCAGTGTTGCCAAGTTTGATTTTCCTGTGAAATTGGCCACATTTTAAGCTGTTGAGTGGGTTGAATTTTCCGCTGGATTAAAAGGTTTGCCATATTGCAAAAATTGTGAGCATTGAAATATTTCACATTTAACCAGAAATACAACTGTACTGGATTATGAGTTTTGTAAAGCTTAGAGTATTTATTATTACTGTAGAAATTGTGCAGAACAAATCAATGTGACTAAAATATTTTTTCAAGGTTTAGAAGAGGCAAGTGACATTTGCTTTAAAAAATATTTTTGATTGGTCTTTGGGTTGATTTTTTTTTTCACAGACATGTCATGCACACTGGATGCTGTCTCTGTAGATATTGGTCTCTGATATGTAGTCTCTTTAGTACTGCATTGTTGTTAAGTGATGCTAAAAGTGAAAATAAGGAAATGGAGCACACTGACCATCATGCGTTACCATTGAGCACAATAGAAGAATCTGTGTCTGCACAGCCCAAGAAGCAGATTATGTCTAGAGCCAAAAAATAAATAAATGAATAACAAAACAAATTACAGTAAACATCTGTACATTATATTAAATGTAAATTATTATTTGTGAAAAAAATGAAAAAATCATATAAATCTTATTGTTGTGAGCAATTTTATAATTGCTCAATAAATGACAATTTTTCTTATTTTACATTTTGAAGAAATGTTATAATACCTTTATTTAAAATAATGTATAAATAAAATAAAGCTTTGGTCACACTTTATTTTAGAGTTGTTTTTTTAATCAGCATACTTTATGCTTATTCTAGATTACAATGATAACTAGATACACAGAACAGTTTTAGGTAGTTCATCTATTAGAGCTGCATAATTTTGGAAAAATCTGATAATGCGATATTTTATTTTTCTGCAATAAATATTGCAATGTAAATAGTTTCACAAGATGGTTGAATAGCACTATTTGGCATTTTTCTTGGGAGTCTAACAGTAAACAGGTACAGAAATTGAATGATCACAATGCAAAACATGCTTTTCTCACCTGGTATCATTTATAGTTCAAATATCCTAACAAAATTTTTAGATCAGTTAAAAATATTGTTTTAAATTAAGAGTTTTTACTTAAAACGAGCAAAATTATCTGCAAGTGGAGTAAGTTAAACAATCTTGCATTCGCTTTAAAATGTAAATATTTGGACTAAAAATAAAGACAACAACTCTAAGTAAACCATTCTTTTGTTGTTGCATGTAAAATGTAAAAGATACAGTGATTAAATACAATTCTGTAGCTCCTGGTGAACTATAATTCATCCTGGACATTGCATATCTTTTTTTCAATGTGACTATTGCAGATACACACTGTGATATTGATGCTGAAACGATATATTGTGCAGCCCTGCCATCAATTCAGTGAAAAACAAACATCAGATGTTGGCCACTGGTTATCTACACAATATTAAAGGAGTCTGTACACATACTTTACCATGTACTCTTTTGATTTGCATGCAAGACCACAAAAAGAATGTGATGTACAAGTGTAGACGTTATAGAGCACATATCATGCTGTGATACTGCCACCAGGGATCACACTTCGACTGACTGCAGGGAATAAGGAGGACCATGAATCTGGAGGAGAGTGTTTAGGTAAGAGCGTGCAGACCAGTAGGTGGTCCTATGTGCTTCCCTCCGAGCATAAAGTTGGTGACCAAGAGGGCTGTAACATGGCTCTTCATAGATTGATAGAGGACTAGTTGTGCTGCTGCATTCTGGATCACCTGTAAGGGCTCGCTATAGCTAGAAGGTTGGCTTGTAAAGCATTGCAATATAAATCATGAATCTGGATAGCTTAATCTCGGAAGCAAATTCAATTCAATTCAATTTACCTTTATTTGTGTAGCGCTTTTTTAATGTAGATTGTGTCAAATCAGCTTCAAATTGAAACAGTGTAGTTTAGTTTATAATGTTTAAGTTCAATTCAGTTTAGCTAAGTTCAGTGTGGTATAATAATCACAACTGAGTGTCCAAACACTGATGGGCAATCCATTGATGCGCAGCTCTACAGATCTCGAACGATGCAACCCAGTGGCGACAGCAACGAGGAAAAAAACTTTACCAACTGGTGAAAGTGAAGAACTAAAAAGTCTCGAGAGAAACCGGGCTCAGTTGGGCACGACCATTTCTCCACTGGCCAAACGTCTTGTGCAGAGCTGCAGTCAAGGCGCTGGAGGCTGGAAGCTGGAACTCAGCAAAGACTCGTCTGTCCCTGGAGCGTCACAGGAATCAGTCTTATGCGCTCCACTACTCCATGACCACCACAGTAGCTGCTCAGGATACGGCCTGGGTCAGGATATGGAAACCTTGGGGTCATCTCGTCGCTGGTCTTGGATCGAATCAGTGTAGGGAATCATAGTCTGAGGGCCTCAGGATGAGTATCCCCAGGTGGAAATGGAGAATAAAATCACCTTTCAAAAACGTGGTTCAAGGACATTTTAGCGACAAATATTCTACTTGCACTACATTTTAAAGCACATACACTTTTACGTGTACTTTTAGAGTATTTTTCTATAAATGTACTGTAAAATCGGATAACAGTTCGGGGTTAGCACCTACTGTAGTTTGTTACACAGCAATTACTAGAATAAGTACACTTTGTGCTAGTAGAACATGACTGTAAAATTAAGTGTTACAGTGTGCTTCACTTTTTCCACATTTTTTATGTTACAGTCTTATTCCAAAATAGGTTAAATTTATTTATTTCCTCAAATTTTTACACACAAAACCCCATAATGGCAATGTGAAAAAGATGTATCGAAATAGTTGCAAATTTATTAAAAATTTTAAAACCTGAAAAATCAGATGTGCATAAGTATTCACAGCCTTTGCAGTGCTCTAAATTGAGCTTAGATACATTTTGTTTCTACTGATCATTCTTGAGATGTTTCAGCAGCTTAATTTGAGTTTACCTGTGGTCAATTAATTCAGTTGATTGGACATGATCAGGCTAATACCATCCCTACAGTGAAGCATGGTGGTGGCAGCTCGGTGGATTCCCAAAGACTGGTGTGCCAAGCTTGTGGCATCATATTCAAAAAGACTTGAGGCTGTAATTGCTGCCAAAGGTGCATCAACAAAGTATTGAGCAAAGGCTGTTAATATTTATGTACATGATTCTTTTCACATTGTCATTATGGGGTATTGTGTGCAGAATTTTGAGGAAATAAAAGATTTTAATCCATTTTGGAATAAGACTGTAACATAATAACATGTGGAAAAAGTAAAGCACTATGAATACTTTCAGGATGCACTGTACCAATATTTTAAACAAACAAATCTACATAAAATTACAGTGAAACTGATGTAAATGTTTAAATAGAGACATAGCTATGGAAAAAATGGATGGATTTATGAGGTTACAAAAATAACAAAATAGTTACTTAAATGTATGACATTTCTTTGAAATTTCAAAAATAACAATTGATGGTAACACTATATAATAACTACACACTATAAATCATTTATTAAGCATAAGCAAATAGTGAATTTATTATCTGTTAAGGTGGGCAAATCTGAGATTGTTTTTAATAAAAACAAATATACATATAATAAATAATACTGCTAATAATAATATTATACAAATGCAAATTGTTATGAATAAATTGACCAGGACGTTCTGTTAATTGTCATTCCATACAAAAATCGCAGAATTTATGATCTGATTTCTTTAAAAAATAAATAAATAAATAATAAAAAAGTGATTTTTACTGCCTGGCTGGGATAAAAGTGAATATCAGAGCAAACAAGAAGCACTGCATAACATTATATTTTTCTAAAAACATTCTAATTATATTTCTTTAAAATATGGGAATTAATTTTACCCTTAAAATTTTATTTTCAATGAAGTTTTTACACTAGCCTGCTGCTAATGACGGTTCCTGCGTTTAAACAGTCTTTTGTCCCTTTTTACGCTTTAACATCCAAATGGATGCTTAAGTTTATTTAACTGATTGTATTTGATTGTATAACATTACAACACCGTAGCTGTAAAAGGAACCTTATGAAATTGAAAATAGTCACATAAAGCTTTCACCGGAAGTTCATCATTGGCTTAAAAACACTAGCTGTGCATTTAGCCCATTGATTTTAGTGATTGAAAATCAGGGATATTGCACTAAATATTGATTATCTTAACTTTTCTAAAGTTAGAACATTGTTATTGTTTACAAAAGTATATAAAAATGTTGGAAAACCTTCAATCTTTTTTGTTATTTGATGAAATAAAAAGGCATTTTTCTTTTTCATTCAGAAGAAATGTCCTCGCATAGTCCAAAAACATAACTTTAAATCGTAAATCCAAATGTCAAACAAACTCTACATTAAATATGAGGTAATTTACAGAAAGAATAAACTTGTGTAATGATGCTATGACTGCTATTAGGTAGAAGCAACCATCAAAGTAAAAAGGCATCTAACACACAGTCTTCCATATTGTACAGTCTACTTGGTTCATGATGATGTTAATATATTTGTTTGATTTTGAGGACAGCTTTGGTGCTACGTTGGATCCCTCAGTGACGTTCAATATAACATCAGGCTGAGAACAGCGATTCCAGTGTGAATTTACTGGTTTGGTTAATGTAGAGTCACAGCGAAGCAATCCTGCCCTCATGTGGCCATCAATAAAAGAAAAAAGGAAAAAAGCACACACAGAAAACAACAAAATTATCCACCACAAGAGAAGAAAACTCTGTACATACGTGCAGTATTTACAAAAAAAAAGGCTGGTAAGAGAGGGCAAGGTAGAAAACAAAATCTTGCAATAACAATGCAATATTTTTCCTCTGAAGTTGAAAAGCCTCTAGCTCTGGCAGCCAAAGTTGTTTTCTAGAGGGTTTTGCATCTCTTTTCCCACAAGAACTGGATCTGAACGCTCGAATCGTTTGTGTCTGATTTGCAAATGTACAAAGAAGCAGAGCCACATAATGATTTATTTTTAAAGAGAAGCAGGAAACATTGATTGAACGCTGGTGGCAAGGAAACCAATACCACAGTGGCCGGCCTACTCAACGCTGAAATAGATTGTTAGAGTCTTTGACATTCTTTCTTGTCATTTTAGCGAGTGGCTCTGAGTGGATGGTGATTCACCGAGCGCCAAGGCAAAACACATCAAGAATGCAATGGAAGGATATTATCAGCCTTGTTGCCATATCATTGCCTGAAGAAATGTGCTATTACTATGCCAATGTCAACAGAGGCCCAGCACACTACAGGTGGCATTACCATGGCACAACTCAAGAAATTGGAAGTGCACCCACTCTGCCAAGAATACGAAAGTGTAACTGGAACAAAACAGGCTCACGAAACCGTACACAGCACCGCCTGTGGCACTCCATTTTGTGTGGCGGCCGATAAGAAGGTGCATTTTTCCACGAGATGAGCTGTGTTGAGAATATCCAGGGAGAGACAGTGACTAACAGCCCTGCTTAGCTTCCCACTCTATTGACTGTGAGTGAAGGTGGCCGACGTTGACCTACCGCCACTCCCGATTCTTATTAATCTCCAACAAGGAGCAGGAAAAATCTTGTGTGCACCAGAAAATGAGAAACTGCTACACCACTGAACGGAAATGCTTTAGCAGTTCCAATCTATCATTTGGAACAGCATTGACTCACATATGCACATTGCTCATACAGTAGCTCGAGATAAGCCGAGCCACGGCAATCTAAGAGAAACTAAGAGAGAGACTACTCCTCCGAAATATTTCAGTTAATAGAGATGCATTGCGAGTTTTAAGTACACTACTACTCCTTTTTGGAAATTAAACTCTCATTCCACCATTCACAAGCCAATGAAGGTGTTAGCGCTGCTGACTCTAGGTCATAAAAGCTATTAGAGTCTGTGTTCAGAGTACACGAAAATTGGATTTCATAGTGTTCAGTAAACAATCACTCCAAGGTGATCCCTTTTCAAGCGGTGGTAATTCTGCCGGTTTTATTCCCTTCGGCACAAGCACACACCTACTAGCCCATAGTTTGTTATGCCATCCCTAAAACTGTAGAGGAAATACTGCCTTCAGGGACTGGGATGAAGCATGCAGCTCATCTCTTAAGCACATTTAACGGCTCGTTACCCCACTGCTCGTTTCAGGCAACAAGACACTCCTTGGTCAGGTGCCATTCTCTAATGTGCTGGAAATGAGCCATGAGCCTCTACAGTCCTTAGACAGTGAGTATGGTGTGCTCAAGGGGCCATTTTGGTTCCGAAAGGCTTGCAATAGTGCCTTAAACAGGAAAAAAGCCAAGGCTGAAACCGTTGCTTTTTCAATTAACAATTCCCTGTCTGGTGCTGCTAAAACATGTAAATATAATACAGAGGGAATTCTTTCTAAACTAAACTGCTTCGGTTTAAGCTACGGGTCTTAAAAACCTCCAAATGTGTGAAAAGAAATAGTTTGAAAAGACTTCTGTCTAACAAGGTTATTTGCTACGAAGATGAAGCGAACAAAAAACTCAAACAGCATTCTAGGAAAGAAAAAAGTTTCAAGGTTCACGTCAAGTGTAGAGAGGGTAGAGAAAGAGGAAAACTAGTTTTGATGAAGTAAAATGTTTTTAAGGTACTTTAAGACATATTTAATAGAAACCATTTATAATAACAAATCAATGTAGAATATTTAAATGAAGTCCATCAAAATAGCTTATCAATAAAATGTAAGTCAAATATAACAATTAGTTTGTCATTTGTCTTTATACACTGTTAAAGAATCATGCAGAATCAAGGGGTTGTTGGTCATCACTTGAGGTCATCATAAGATAGACTCGTTTGGAAAGTTCTGGACCGACTCTGCGGGTTGTAGATGTCACACCCTCTCCACGACGAATGAGTAAGTCTGACAGCAGGCCAACTTTTTCCTGTTCAGATCTGCACCGTGTGTATGCCTGCAAGTAACAAACAAAAAGCCTGAGATTTCACACTAAGGCCCAATCACAATTCTATTTTTTGCCCCTTGCTCTTCCTCTTGGCCCTAGAAACAGAATGAAGGGGACTTCAAAATGTACCCCTAAGAAATGAGACACCATTACAGCCCCTGCACACAACATCATACAACACCGTGATCTCTTGCTTCATATAAGATTGATGATCATGACTACTGTATTTATTCCAGTTGTGCTATTTTTTTGTATTTATCTTCAGGAAATCACTGAAGGCATGTATTATGTTAACATAACGATATAATGTAACAATAAGATCGTAACTGTTCTGTGCATTTACGACCTGGGGATTGTTGTGGGACTGCTATACAGGAGTTATTATTGGGGATTACAGATAGCGAAATTTAGTGTTTTTTAAAAGCATGACAGTAAAACACTGTGAAATTATTATTAGGGGTTAAGTGAATGGGGCTAAAGGGTAGAATTGGGATTGGGTCTAAATGTCATTCACTAGATATGTCTATATGCAAATATGCAAATTAGACAAAACTGGTAAATCACATAAACATTAGCAACTAAATCACTGTTTCCATTTAATGAGTCCAAGAGAACATATTAATCACTTCCTAAAAAATAGTGCCAAATATCAAAAAGAAAATTTGCTATGGTAGAAGAAGTCATTGTGGACCTTTTTGTTTTGTATAATGAATTTAAATATTTCACCTCAGAAGAGAAAGGTGAATTGCTTTTGTAGTGTAGGTGCTCAAAACAGGTAATAAAAAAGGTAATAAAACCGAAACAATTTGACTACTAACTTTAAGATATTTTACAATGTGGTTGGTCTGTTGATTTGTCCATTAATGCCGCCCAATTGTGCAAATATTTGTTATCACATGACCTGTTCACATTACATGACTTTTTTAATGCTCATGCTACAATTCATATGGTAAATGCGTTTCCACTGTAGTTTATGTGCATTTCTTTTTCGAATAAAAAGTTTATTCTACCCAGTTTCTACTCATTTTCCAAATTTATGTGCATCTTGGTGTTTCTTTTGAGCATTTTTAAGCAATATTCCAAAATGTGCATTCAAATTAGTTGGACGGAAACATAGCAAAAAAAGGAAAAAGAAAATAAGGTTGACTTCATGAATAAAACCAAATTTAACCTGAGCAAGAAGCCGAGGAGAGGGGTAGGCACTGAGTATAGCACTGGCCATATCAAGGCTGACGCGGTTCAACTGCTGTATTTGTCTCTTCCAAACTTGCAGAAGGCCATTCCCTGTGCGGTCTACCTTCTGACCTCCAGCCCACTCACTCTCCAAACAAAACGTAAATCCCGTCTTCTCTCGCTCCCGCCTGGAAGGAATAAACACTCATGAAGTAAGAAAGAAATAGACCACAGTAGCTAAAGATGCAGCTGGACGGTAAGCGATAAATATGGAAACTGTGGCTTCCCACTCACTTGAACGGCGCCTCAGCTACTGCTTTGGTTGACATGGTAATATAATCAGTGAAGTCTTTCCAGGTAGAGAGGAAGCGAACTTGCACCCCGGTTTGCAACTGCAGGTCTACCAAAGCCTGATAGACAGGTGAGGGAAGAAAGGCTGAGTTGAAGCAGAGGACCTCAAAAACAGCCATGAATTTATATCGACTGCCAATGAAGTGGTTCAGCTTACCTCCTCCACCTGCACTCGCGAGACCTCAGGAAGCTGATTGATATCGTCTTTCTTTCTTCTCTTTTTCTGCCCTCCCTGAAGTCCCACATTCTTCTCCTCGCCCAGCACTGCCTCACGGTATTTCTTCTGACATTTTGAATTCTGGGATCTGCAAAAGTGCATTTAAAGTAAGCAATTATAAAACTTTTCATTAGATCTTTCAAAACAAAACATAATATGCTTCATGCTAAGTTTTATTTTAATATACGTTTGCCTTTAGAGGGATAGTCCACTTAACGTAAAATGTCATAATTTACCATTATCATGGTTTTAATTCTTTATAAGTTTGTTCATTTCCTCTAATAAACACAAAATAAGATATTTAGAAAAATATTACAAAGCTATAAAAATTGACTTCCATAGTAATTGTTTTTCCTACTATGGGCTTCAATGGAAACAGGATTTCAGCTTTCTTCAAAATATTTTCCTTTGTGTTTAACAAAAGAAACTCCTAAAGGATTGTTATCACTTCAGGGTGAGTACATTTAAATTTTTGGAGGACTGCACGATTATTCAAAAACAGATTGCCATCTCGATTCGACCCTACACACAATCTTAATTCAGCTTTTCTACCACTCAACCTATTACATTTTCAAGGTCAGGAGAGAAGGCGGTTGCACAAGTCTTCACAGCAACATGGCCAAATCCGAATGGAGTTAAAAGTGTTGCATACTGTATTTATAAGATATAATTCACCAAAAAATAGCATTTCTGTCTTAATGTAATAATGTATTCGCGGCTGCAAAAATCACACGAGCCTGCCAATGATGTCTACTTTAGTGAACAGAACCTTTATAGGTTGTAAATAACAGGTAATAAAGTTGTAAATAACGTTTGGTTTGTTGCACTGAGCGATCATTTGGAAACCATGTAGAAAGTATGATTTGCATGTATGTTTTTTTCTGAAAGTGAAGGCAGCCATGACATGAGCTGCACTCGGCAGTGAAAATGAAACCGGCGTGCATATCATTTAAATGATCATATCACATTTGTTGTGCATGAAAATAAATGTTTACTGGGTACAGTGTAACTAGCCTATAATATTTAATATAATGCAAGAGGGAATCTGATCAGATGACAAATCTGATCTGACAAATGTCTCATTTTACCACTGACAAAATGGTCTAATAATATTCTCAATGACAAATGACAGGCATATATCTCAAACATAATAATTCAACTTCACAAATGTGAATACTTGCAATCTGATGTCATCACTTTACTGTGCATTAACAAACATGACACATCTAAAGTCTGTTTAAGTCCATCATTCCAAGTCTATGCAAAATTTAGCATTTTAACCAACAGTAGACCTACACATAGGCCTAGTATTATTAGTGTTTTTTACCATGTATTTGAGAAGTAACAATAATAATAGCCTACTCATATTGACCGTATTTTATAACTACAAAATCGTGAGAAAACTGTGATCTTGATTTTAAGCAAAATAAATCATAAATCTCATTTTAGCCAGAATTGTGCAGCCCTAGACAATCCTTTTAAAGTATTTTCTGTGCAATTTTCTGTACATAAAAGCAACAAAAACATGTTAATAGTGAATGACTATCAGAGTTGGGCATGTTTCTTTAAAAGAGTAATTAATTAGTTATAGTTACTTCTCACAAATAGTAACAGAGTTAGTAACAGGGTTACACATATATACAAGTAACTAATTATCAAGGAAAATAATAAATATTTGACAAAGACTATTAAATAAATATAAAACATTTATAATATACTAATCTACACTATTTTAATGTTGTTGTGAGAGACAACCATTAAATTCAACATATCATAATAAATATTGGAAAATTGGGAAAAGTAGTGCTTATATTTCAATTTTGCAAAAGCTACCTTTGAACTTGTCGGATTCGCCATCCTTCTGACTGCTAATCGTTGGTGTGCAGACTGACTGTGCATGTGCTTGTGTGTACACACCTACACTACCCTGCCTCTGACTGGCAAATGATGGAGATGTACTTTGATTCTCAGTTACACCACGTTCAAACACACCAATCATCATGACTGGTTGGTTGTGTCCTACCCCAGCCCTGAACATACACACCCACCCCAGAGAAAGAGTGGTCTTACGACTAAGAGAGACCCTGCTCGCATGAAAACTGCTTCAGTGGTCTTAATTATAATACAATACATTTTATTGTCGGCAATGACGTTCTAACGGGAGAAACAGTAATTCATTTGATTACTTGTTACTGAAAAAATTATTGCCGTTGATAATTATTCGCTTATTTGTTGTTATTCGCATCACTGATGACTATATAACCACATATTAACAAAATTATTAAATAATTTAATACAACACTTAATAAAGGGTATAGTACATGTAACGATGCCCAAAAATTTATGCAAAGGCATTTGAGTTTGCACATTTATCAAACAAATATGCACTTTAAGAACTTTATATTGTTAATTGTACTAATAAAATAGATGTTTTAATCTCAGTGTTATATAGAGCACTCATTCAATTATCCTGCTGTTTAATGTAAAACTTCAGACGACAAATAAAGCAACATACCATTTAATACCATAAGTAAAGCTTGTATTTCCTTAAAGTTAATGGATGCACATTGAAACTGACACTCTTAATAAGTCACTCACCTGAAGTACTTCTCTATGTCAATCACAACTAGACTGAGGGATCTGCCTGGATTCCTGCTCATAAGTCCCTGTATCCAGGCAGTCAGCGATATCCCAGTATCAGTCAAAACACTGCTGCTTTGCCTCTATATTAAAAACCGAAAAGCCCCACACAGAAGAGAAATCCCAAGGCTGTCAAAATTCTGAAGACATGCATTTCTCAAAGATTAAAAAATGCCATATTATAAAGAGCTTGTGGATCATTTTAACATAATTGAGATGTGATCCCATAATTATATTCATTACCCTTAATTGCTCTGACTCTTCTTGGAAAGGTCAAAACTGCTAGTTCTCTTCTTGCCCTTTCGGCCAAAAACTCTTTTTAATTTCATCTTTAGCTGCCACATCATACACAAAGGGCACATCCAGCACATCAAACAATTATCCTATTAATAGTTAATTAAGTCATTATGATGGCCCAATAGGAAATCACACCATGCTGGAGCATAATTTGCCTACCTTGCAATAGCTGTTAATCATGGTCACAAAGTCATCCACTGGAACTTGGATGATAGTATGTGACTCTGGAAAAGACTTCATCTCACCACTCTGCAAATAAAACATAAAAATGAACTGTAAAACCCGGAATAAACAAATTAAGATCAGTAATTCTCAATCTTTTGATTCTAAGAGCAATATTGGATTGAGACAATATTTCAAATCTATCCTATGAGGTCCCATATTAAAAGGTAAATCTATGAGACATACCGTTATTACAATCTACAAAATATTTAAATCACTTTCATATAAACATTAACAAAACATTTAACAATTACTTGAAATTGAAAAAGTGTTTAGGTTTGTACAGAAAAAACAGCACACGCAAAAAGACTGAAGTATAGATTCAAGAATCCATATTATTATAGATTAAAATTACATTCTAACTGGATTTTTTTTTTATTCAAGATGTGTGCATGAAATAGATGATAAACAGTCAAAACATGCCACTGTTTTCTCAGTTCTGTCATTATTTACTCACATTTAATCATTACAATCATTAATAATTACATTCATTTTATTCTAATCATCAAAGCAGTTTATTTTTCTGTTGAACACAAAATAGGATATTTTGAAAAATGTTGAAAACCGGAAACCACTGACCTCCAAACCATCGTATTTGTTTTTCCTACTATGGATGTCAATGCCCAGGATTTTTTTTTTAAGAAGTCTAATAGATGTCTAAATATGGATGCCTTGGCTAAAACAAGGTTAAATGTCAGCTGTCAGTGAAAATTTAACAGACATTTAATCAAATAAACATATTAGACACACAGTACATGTGGTCATTCATTCCTGTGTATTTGATGACTAGTCTAGTTTTGGCCTTTTTTTAGATGTCTATTAGGACTTCACTGACATTTGGCAACAATTGCTTGGTGGGTGGTTGTTCTAAAATTCTTCAAAATAATTTATTTTGTTCAACAGCATAAAAAAAAACCCCTCAAATGTTCGGAAACACTTGAGGTAAGTAAAAGTTTCAGTAAACTATCCTTTTAAAAGCCACTGTTACAATAAATGATTTCATTCTTTCAAAACAATTTCTGAGCAGAAATGTAACATTTTTAGTACCCAAAATTTCAGTACAATGCTAACTATAATGTCAGCCAGTAGGTACAATATTTTGTTTCAGCATCAATATTGCAATAGTCACATTGTAGGATCAACAAGGTTGAGTTAAGATTATATAGCTTAGAATTACATATAATATTTATTAATAAATTTTTCAGCTCAGTACCTTTATAAATCAGGGGTTGCCACAGTGGAATGAACCGCCAACTTATCCTGCATATGTCATTACGCAGCGTATGCCCTTCCAGCCACAACCCAGCATTGGGAAACGCCCATACACTTGCATTTCCACACATATACTACAGTAAATTTAGCGTATTCAATTCCCCTGTTTCGCATTCCTTTGGACTGTGGGGGAAACCGGAGCACCCGGAGGAAACCCACGCGAGAGAACATGCAAACCTCATACAGAAATGTCAACTGACCCAGCTGAGGCTTGAACCAGCGACCTTCTTGCTGTGAGGTGACATCGATACCCACTGCGCCACCATGTACAGTTGAAGTCAGAATACCCCCCCCCCCCCCTCCTTTTAATTTTTTAAAAATATTTCCCAAGTGATGTTTAACAGAGCAAGAAAATTTTCACAGTTCGTCTGAAAATATTTTTTCATCTGGAGAAAGTCTTATTTGTTTTATTTAGGCTAGAATAAAAGCAGTTTAAAATTTTTTTTTATCCATTTTAGGGTCGAAATTATTAGCCCTTTAAGCTTTATTTGTTTTCGATAGTCTACAGAACAAACCATCATTATTCAATAACTACCCAATAGTAATTACCATAACTTGCCTAGTTAATCTAATTAACCTAGTTAAGCCTTAAAACGTCACTTTAAGCTGTATAGAAGTGTCTTGAAAAATATCTAGTAAAATATTATTTTCATGTCATCATGGCAAAGATAAAATAAATCAGTTATTAGAAATGAGTTATTAAAACTATTATGTTTAGAAATGTGTTAAAAAAATCTTCTCACCATTAACTGTATATAATATATTGAATTTAATATTGCCCCAGTTCAAAGTACACACATTTTGGGGAGTTACTGTAATGTTTAACCATAATGGAGTAAAAGTTTATCACTTGCACAGGTTTTTAAGTGCTATGAGTTTAAATCTTTTAGACACGAGCAATTTTACTATTTGTAAATTGAACAAAAAAATATTTTATTGAACTATTTAAATAGTAAATTCTTTGCAGTTACTTTATATTAGACTTTTTTCAATTTCTTTACCTGAATATGATTATACTATACCCTGCAGACCATAAAACACTGTTTATTACACTTTTATCTTCGTTCTATCGCATTACATTTTTTTATTACACTTCATGCATGCTTTGTTCCCCTACAAAAATCATCCCAATAGATAGAATATTAATAAATTGTTTCCACATAGAGCTATTCAATTGATCTAGGGTAGTTGCATTTATATTGTAACATATATCGCATGAATACAAAATATTGCAATGTCTGATTTTTTGTGCAGCCCTATCAGTCAGAAAGAATTGTAATTTCATTACTCTGTACGTCCTACAGCTAATAACAAGAAATGCAATTAAAAGTTCTTTAGTGAAACTGTATTTGTAGAGAGATATCGTGCCTGAGGGCAGGGTGAGCGTCTCGCCCAGGTGACACTGCGAGGAAGAGACTGCTTCTCTATGGCACAGTTGCAGCCCATGGCATGCAGGGAAGTCAGGAGAGCGCCGCCACCTTCCAGCTGCAACAGACCTATGGGGGAGAGACAGCTAATCAATACTAATCCATTCAGCAAATGCACCTTAATACCTCATGCCAGTGCTTTTTAACAACTCGGGAAAAGTATCAAAAGCGCACAGAGCACTGAACGCAACAGTGACAGCAGAGATGAGCACTGCAGGCAAACACTGCCACCTACCAGGGTCGACCGTCACCACCGTGTGTTTGATGCACTCCTCTGGCCTTAGGGCTTTCACAGCATCAGCCAGAGCTTTCTTCTCCATCCTCAATCTCTCCCTCTCTTCCTGTTGGTGCTCTCGAATTGCTCTTTTCCTCAGGGCTTCTTGTCTGGCAGCCTCCACTTCTGCTGGGGTTTTCTTGCGTTTGGCCAGGTAAGTGCCATTCTCTGCTTCAGGTTCTTTTGTGAGGTATGGTGCATCATGGTTTGAGCTGTAATGCCTTGTTATATTGCTACTGATCTTGTTGCGTTGAACTGGCTGGGCCTCAGGGTTGATATGATATGCTGGAACATCTAAGAGGCGTGAACATCCATTTGAAACTGCATTGGAAGCCCGGCTCTGTTCTGCATTGGTGGCGGATATAGACAGACCACACTGTTTCTGTTTGAGTCTCACAGCTAAGGGAATCATGGGCTCCTCCTCATCCTCGCTGGCACTGCTGACCATCAGCACATCACTTTTAGTGGCTCCAGCAGAAGTTTGGACCTCCAGAGATGAAACTGGATTTGCAACAGGAGCCATTTCTGAGTCTGAACTGTCTAAAACCACCAAGTTGGTCTGTCTGGTTTGTGACTGAGAGAAATCGAACACAGGCAGCTCTTCTGAATCACTCGACTCACTGTCACTTAAGACGAATCCAGGTCTGCTGACGCAAGTCATGCTGAGGTATCATTCAAAAATCTGTAGTCTGACAGAAAAGTTAGAGTAAAATGTTTATTATCTAGCAGCCTTAACAATACTTATTTTCTAATTTAGCTAAAATCTCTCCATTAGAATGTGTCCTGTTTTTAATTTACTTTTTAAGAATAAAAATATTAACCATAAGACACCCTCTAATTGGCATTCAGGGTACAATTTATACATATAGGGCTGTGGGATTAATTGAAATTGAATTGCAATTTGAAACATCACGATTAGTTAATCGCAAGAGGCTGCAATAAAAAAAAAAAAAAAAAAAAAATATATATATATATATATATATATATATATATATATATATATATATATATATATATATATATATATATATATATATATATATATAGTTAATATAGTTAAGTTAATCTCCTTCACCCAGAGCAAATTCTGACATTTTATCCTACCCATCAGATTATGCTACCAACACTGTATTTTAATGGCTTTGAGGTTGGGGTTGGGGTTTAGGTAGGTTAGGGCGATATTACAACTTCATATTACACTAATCCACATTAAAATGTACACTGTTAGCAAAATCTGATGGGTAGCATAATGCGTCATGTGTCAAGGTCTGACAAATCGACAGAACACTGGCTGTGTGTGAAAGCCTTACTAGCCAAATGAGTGAGCACACTTTCGTTCTGGCCAATCAGAATTGCACAACCGAACTCAGCCCACAATCAAAAATAAAAAAACAAACAACAGAAAAGCGCTGACAAGTGGGATTATGGCTTCTGCTGCTGTTGTAATATGGGAATATTTTGGTCTCAACGTCAAACACCAAACAAAAACAGGTAATTTTTAAGATATGTCGCAGAATTGTTGCCACGGTTTACAGATTATTAAACTGAAGCTTAACTACAAAATTAAATCGTAAATAAAATCACAATATCTGTCAAAAAAAAAGAAAAAATGAGAAAAAACGCACGGCCCTACTTACATAGCCTAAAAATCTTATCAGGCATGTTTAGACAAGAATCATTTGTTGACATGTTAAAAGACTCAAAGTTCGGTTGCAAAATACCAATTGATTGTAATTTTACATTTTTGTACTTTTACCATCCAAATTACTAGTTTAACTCATTTGTCAAAAAGAGCTTTTTTATTAAACAGATATGTTTATTAAAATAATATTTTATTCACATAACATCTTTAGAAATGGAAAGATAATACAATTAAATTCAAGCTAAATATTGCAAAAAAGATTTATGACAAAAACATTTCAGCAAAAATATTGATTATTGATATTTTTGAAAAATGTATTTAATATTTTCACTAACATATAAATTTGGGCTACAGATTTTTATTTTGTTTATTTTTATTATTTATTTTTGTTATTTTGTTAGTTAGGCTCCACATTTGGGTTCAGTACTGACTAAACTAATGTATATCCACAAATATAATATTGTAAATCCTAAAGAAAATATTTAAATGAGATATTTGTGTGTACTCATATATGCTGAGCACTGTAAATTCCCTTAATTTATCCTAATGGAGACAAATTGCAAGATGGAATGTGCCACACTATATGTATTGCATGATATGGTTTAATAATATATGTTTTTTAATGATAATAATAAATAAATAAATAAGTAAGTACATTTATAATTTGTTAAAATACTGCACTGCACTTTAAATGTTACAGCATTTTATTTATAGCAAAAATCTTATTCAGGTCAGTGCCAATAGCCTAGCGGTAAAGTGCACAGACATATAGACATATATATTATATATATATAATTATTTTTTAATCTTATTCAGGTAAACAAAAACAGTCTTAAATACTAATAAAAAATAATAATAGTATATTATAAATGTTTGAATACAATTTCAGCAACATTTTAAACATTCATAATATGTATAACTCATAATTGTTTTTTAATTTTTTTTTTTTTTGCATAATTACTTCAAAACAGATTACCACACACACTATTGCTAGCCGATTAGAACTGTGAATCATTTACCACAAGTCTCAGTTTCAACATAACCTGACCAAGCTAGGCAACTTATAATTGACATTGAGGTAAATTTGTTTTTGTATTCGTACATTTGTTCATTTTGGGACAGTGAGTCAGTGACAACTTGCGACAGGCTACTGTACATATTGGCTCTGAAATACCATTAGCACTATTTAACTGACTGTGAATAATATACTTTAATAGCCACTGGCTGCTAATATGATTTCACTGTTTAGAGTTTGCAAAGAATACTTTTCTGAAGTTATATTATTAAAGAGAAAGTCTAAATGTGCAAATATCAAATCAACTTTAACTTATTATAATTGACTTATTGCAGATTCGGAATCATATTAGAGAGACTGATAACACCAGTTAAGCAGTCCACTCTGTGGAATGTTTTACTGGTTTATCAAGGAAATATGATTAATTCAACAAAATTTTAAAAAGATTATTTGGTCGACACAGGATATTAAACCAGGATAAGTAAAACAGTGCGGGCTTTGCAATATTCAGCCATAAACATGAAAAGAACCGTCAGATATGACTTCAGACAAATTTACATTGGCATACACGAACAGAAAGGCAGCATAGAACAAACGTTTCCAACTTGAGAACACAAACCATATGCATTGAAGAGGTACAACTGCTCTTACAACTCCAGATCTTTTCAAATCATCTATTCAAGCTGTAAAAATGTAACATTCGCGAACTTTGTTTGTGTCTCTCTCTACTCACCCCAGCCAAATTCTGCGGTTCGCGGGCCCTGAAGGATCACGGGAACGCGCCCGTTGCGTCACGTTTACGTCATACAAGATGGCGGCGCTCATGTCCTTGCTGTTGAGATCCAAATCATGTAAGTAAAATGTCATGTTTTTTTATTTTATTTTAGGATTGTATCATGTACTGTGTACATGATTTGAATAATAACTGATGACGTAATAATAGCGGACTGCTTTTTCTTCTGGGATCAGAAATGACTGTGAGTTGACAGTGGCATGCTAAGACATCATTTGCAATTTGAGCATGTGTTGACTGCAACATCAACATTAAACAAAGTGTTAAACCTAACCGATTTGCCTCATTTTGTACATGGTCATTTAGATCTTTAAGACTTAGGTTAAATTGATGCTTAGTTCACGAGCATTTCTGTCAAACAGATATCAATGAAGAATGTCATCCAGCATGTTGCACATATTTAGATGCTATTTTTCATTGCAGGTATTCTGTTCAGTGAAACGCCCACTGTTGTACTGGCAAGGTTTGCTTCAAAAAAGTCAGGAGGGAGCAGCAAAAACCTTGGAGGAAAAAGTTCTGGTCGCAGATACGGCTACAAAAAACAAGATGGTATTTTCTGTTGACCTTGATAGGATATTAAAACCATAACATGATTTTGTGTACTATTTTACTACTGCTAGTCTTTGTATACATGTGTTTTTATAATTCATTTTCTTTTTCCTTTATTTTAATATATTTTTTGCTTCTTTTAAGGGAACTTTGTACATGCAGGCAACATCCTCGCAACACAACGCAAGGGTTTAATGCGCTGGCATCCCGGAGCTCATGTAAGATGTTTTTAATACATTACAGTATTTTGCTGTTATTTTTGCATTTTACACATGTGTCAAAGATAAGACATCCTGTTTTTATTTCCACTTCAAAATAAATTGCCGAAAGAGATTGTATACACAATAATAATTTCTGACTACTGCTTAGTGCAGTGTTTCCCAACCCTGTTTATGGAGACAAACCAACAGTACATATTTTGAATGTCTCTGACCCATTAACTTCAGGTTTTGGAGTCTCTTCTTATGTTCTAATAAGTTGATTCAAGTGTGTTTGATTAGGAAGAGTTGGAAACACTACCTTAGTGTATAAATATATAAGTGTATAAATGTACATTATACTCACTAACATGAATTAGTTTTGTGTTAGAAATATAGCTATAGCTTTGCTATATCAGGTATTTTACATTACATTTTTTTTAAATATATAAATGTATTTGCTGACCAAAACAATGCTTTGATATTATGTAACATATTGTTGCTTTGGAACCTTTTTAAAATATAATTGTGTTTGAGAAATATTTAACAAAGTATAACAGTATTTTATGAGTGACCTTTAAATGTCTAGAATTGGATTAATTGTAAAGAGGTAGGACAATGAAACTGAAACGCCTTGTTTTGGGCCACAATAATTCATCAGTAAGGTGTCGGACATACTTTTGCAGCCAATACAGCTTTAGTTTGTCTTGGGAAAGAGAAAGTCCTGCACCGTGGTCAGAGAGATTTTGAGGCATTCTGACTATTTCATGAGACTGGTGGAGGATAAAATTTCCTGACTCGCACCCCCAAAACATCTCACAGTGGCTTTACAAAGTGGGTATAAGTTCTTGGCCATGTTCATTGACTTCCATTTATACGCAAGCGAATGTGAAAAATCAGAAATGCAAGCTTGTGCAACATGTTTTGTAGTTTGCTGCATTTTAATGTTCAAGCTTGGTGATTTCTGACCTGCGAAATCACATCACATGATTGTGTGAGGCCAATCGGAGGTCAAAATGTGATCTCTCTCTCTCTGTACAGAAATGTAAAATATGGACTAATTGTTCTCTTTTTTTTTTTAATGTCTAATCAACTTGTTTAATTCTGCCACTTTTCAAAGTGCCGTACAACAGAATTGCGCAGTAAGCCGCGGTCACACTGCACTTTTCACCCAATAGACTTTCATTCATAAGCATCCCAATGTAGCAGACCGGAAATGCAAGTCCATGCAACATGTTTCGCAGTTTGGTACATTGCAAAGTTCAAGCTTGGTGAACTCTGACCTGTGAAATCACATCATGTGACTGCGTGAGACCAAACTAAGATCAAGCGTGATCTCACTGTACAGAAATTTAAAATAGGACCAATCCCACGTTTTTTTCATTGTCTAATCACTTTGTTTTACCCCACCCCTTTTTGTAGCGCAGTACAACAGAACTTTACATGCTTAAACTTTAGTGTGACCGCAGCTTAATGCATGTAAAGTCACAATTGACTGTTTTCCCCATAGACTTTCATTCATATGCAAGCGAATGCGTCAGACAGGAAACGCAGAGTCATCCATTAAGTTTCGCAGTTCGATGCGGTGCAAAGTTCAAGCTTGCTGAACTTTGACCTGCGAAATCACATTTATTGACTGCGTGAAGCTGCGTTCACACCAGACGCGGAACGCGCGTCAATCGCGAGTGATTTACTTGTTAAGTCAATGCAAACGCGCGAATAGACATCCTGCGGCGCAATACACGCGAATGGCGCGGCGCAAATTGAGCGTTGTGTGCGTTTGACGCCTTTTTGAATCTCTCGAGTTCGAAAATCTGAACTTCAGCGTACATTCGCGCCGCGTTAACCAATCAGAAGCTTGCTCTTGTGGGGGCGTGATTGTGACGTAGAACAGTTCATCAAACTCGGCTTGGCTCAGTCAGAAGCACCGCTGAAAGCCTCCGTCATCCAGGTTAAGTTTCTGGGGGAGTTTATGAGCTCACAGAGCTGGATGCACCTCTGAAAGGATGTAGTGGACTCAGACACGACCCTAAACATTTCGACGCTGTTTTTCAGTCTTCATAAAGCACATAAACACTGTTATTTTCTTCATAAAATCTATGTTAGCCATTTAGCTATGAAGCTAGAGTCTTCGGGCAGACAGAAGCCCTGCCCAACACGCGAATCCGCGTCTGTTATGAAGTGAATTTGACACGCGAATGAAGCGAGTAAACTCAAATGTTCACGCGGCTATTTCCGCGCGAATAGCGCGATTTATCTGCGTGTTCCACGTCTGTTGTCAACACAGCATGAGACCAATCAAGGATCAAAACATGACCTCTGGACAGACATTTAAAACATAAAGCAATCGCTCACATTTTTTCATCTCTAATCATCTTGTTTAATCCCGCCCCCTTTTGCAGTGCTGACTCACACACAAACTCTGGTGTGAAAGCTGCGGTCACACTGGGCTTTTTCTCCCATAGACTTCCATTCATACACACACGCGAATGCATCAGACCGGAAACGCGGGGTCATGCGTCAAGTTTCGCAGGTTGCTGCGGTGCAAAGTTTAAGCTTGGAAATCGAATCACTTGACTGCGTTAAACCAGTCGAGGATCAAAACATGACCCCTCTGGACAGAAATTTAAAATATGGAGCAATCGCTCACTTTTTTAAATGTCTAATAAGCTTGTTTAATCCCGTACGACAGAATCTCGCACTCACAAAGTCTAGTGTGACTGCAGCTTTACTTTGCTATAATTAATCCTTCACACTCTGCTCTTACTGGTGAAATGTGCTATCAATGATGAATGGAAACCAGGCTGGTCAAATTTAGCCATCCAACACTGAAACGTCAGCCACAGAACCACAGACACCTCCAACACTAAAATGGCCAGTTTCAGTTTTATTGTCCAACCCCTGTATATCATTATGTTGCTTGTTTTTACATTTCTCAGAATACGAAAATTTATTTCCATAAAACTACTAAAAAGGAATCTTTTTAGAAATTATAATTTTATTTTGCGTCATCACAGGTCGGTATCGGAACCAATAAAACGCTGTATGCCCTCGAGGATGGTATCGTCAGATATACTAAGGAGGTTTATGTTCCTCTACCACGAAGTGCTGAAGCCAGAGAAAACATCCCACAACTTCCTAAGGGAGCTGTTCTGTACAAGACCTTCGTCAACGTCGTTCCTACAAAACAGGAAAATAAATTTACATTAGTGGACATGGTATAAAAAAGACTTCTCTCAACCTCCCCTTGGTCAACTGGCAACCCACCAGGAACATTTTGAATGTCTCCTTTCAAATGTGTTCAGAAATTGATCTGGAATATATACATGATGATTTATTTGTACAGCTACTGTAGTATTCTAATAAACATGTTTACTCAGTAACCTGTGGCTTTATAATCTTCAATTTCTTTCACACTATACAATAAAAATATTAAACTTAAATTAATTCATACTAAGAACTAGAGATATTTGTTCACTTTAGTTACATAAGCATTTATGGTTACACGAAAGTTTTTTTTTACTCATTTTATGTTCATGATCTTCTCAGTGAAGAAATATATTAGGAAATTAAATAAACACTTTATTTAAAAAAAAAAGCAATTAAATTTGCATAGTATGCCTGATAATATTTTTACCGCTGGAGAAAGTCTTATTTGTTTTATTTCAGCTAGAATAAAAGCAGTTTTTAACTTTTTAAAATCCATTTTAAGGTAAAATTATTAGCCCCTTTAAGCAATTTTTTTTCGATTGTCTACAGAACAAATCATCGTTATACAATAACTTTCCTAATTACCCTTTTAACCTGTATAGAAGTGTCCTGAAAAATATCTAGTAAAATATTACTTATTGTCATCATGGCAAAGATAAAATAAATAAGTTATTCGAAATGAGTTCTCAAACTATTATGTCTCGAAATGTGTTGAAAAAAATCTTCTCTCCATTAAACAGAAATTGGGGAAAAATAAATAGGGGGCTAATAATTCAGAAGGGCTAATAATTCTGACTTCAACTGTACATGTTAATAGTAAAGATTTTTTTTACAAGATCAGTATAATGTTTTGGAAAATTAAATGGGATCTGTTTAGTATTTCAGACTGGGCCGTTTCAATCTTTCAGTAGATCAATATAAAGTTACAAGCACTTCCAGCCTTTAAGGTCTGCTTTTCACAGAGTATTAAACAGAGCAAACATTGTTCTTTGGGTGAGGTGTTTTAATCTGCTTTATTGACTCGATCCAACCATGTTTCCTAAAATTCAGCACAGTTTTTGCTATTAGGGATTTAGATTGTCTCTTTCCTCTATAAAACAGAAGGACTGTCTTTGTAGCATTTCCCTTTGGGCTTAGGGTGTTGTTCATGTGTATTAGCTGGATTAGAAGAGGTGAAGCCTGAGAGTATCATCAGGTTGAATGAAACAGAGGAGAAATAAAAAAGGATTTTATTGGGTTGGAAATGGTGCCAAAAGAGTTGATGATGTTGCACTCTCTCACCTTTAGTATGAGACAATTAAACATGTAATGTGCTGACACTTTCCAAGGACAACCACTCAAGCAGGTGTCACTTCATAAGCTTCACGTTCAGCATCTATTTGTGATGCAGATGAACAAAATGTTCAAGGAACATTCATTGTTTGGCAAGTCTTTTCTGTACATTGAAGAATAAAGAGGCGATGATGAGATTCAATGCTAATGAAAAAGGATGGGGAATTGATTCAGAAAGTAATCAGACATTCTGAGCAGTGCTCAGTGTAATAATCTATCTGGCAGATAATTGTTATTCAGCCCTGAACAACAGCCTGCCACAAATATTTCAGCAGGAGCAAGATTTAGTATAAACAGCATGTTCATGAATAATTCTAAAATCCAATTTACAAATAAACACATTTAACATCACTAAAACTTCATCTAATGACGCTGATGTAGAATTTGTATTTCTTCAAGACAAATACCATTTTGACTTGCATTAGAGAGGTAAGAATCTTTTAATCTTTTATTTACACATCAATATTCTTTATTTGTTTTTGTTTTTTGCATTACCATGCTAACGCACTCTTTAATTGGGATTCATCACTTCAGAACCTTTTAGATTTTTCTTTCTTTTTTTCAAAGCACTTCTCCCACCACCTTAAAACACGCAATAACTCATTTGGTGTATTTCACTAAGCATGCAAATGCACCAAGAGTATTTTAGAGAAGAAAAGCCAAACATTTGCCATGATGATATTACACAGCACTTAAGAAAATAATCCTCAGCTAGTTAACATATAGTCATTCATTAATTATCTTTTCCGCTTAGTCCCTTAATTAGTCTGGGGTCACCACAGCAGAATGAACCACTAACTTATCCTGTGTATGTTTTTCATAGCGAATGCCCTTCCAGCTGCAACCCATCACTGGGAAACATCCATACACACTCCTTTACACACATCCACTAAGGCCAACTTAGTTTATTCAATTCACCTATAGCACATGTCTTTGAACTTGTGGGGGAAACCAGAGCATTGGAGGAAACCCATGCGAACACAGGGAGAACATGCAAACTCCAAACAGATGACAACTGTACACACTGCGCCATTGTGCTATCCTACTAGGTAACAGTACTGTGTAAAATCATTGGGACTGTTGAAACCATGGTATAGCAAAGTTTCTTGATTATTACACAAGAATGAGAGTAGTTCATATCAGCCTAGATAAACTTTTAATTTTCTTTCAGTCTTGGTATACAATGTGACTACAAAAGAGTCGAGTTTTAAATATGGAAATTATCAAAGCCCTTTTTTGAATTTGTTGAGCAAGATGCTAATAGTCTAATCCAATTTAAAGAGCACCTATTTTATTTATTTATTTTTTTTCAAGATTTAAGATGAGTCTTTTGTGTCTCCAGAATGTGTCGATAAAGTTTTAACTTAACACACTCATTAGCTTATTTATTTAAGCTTTCAAAAAAACAATGTAGCTGTTTATGTTGCCTGTGCCTTTAATCCTACTTCTCCCTGGCCACTGTTTCCACGTGCCTGAGTGTGCCTCAAACTCCGCCTCAGCAGAGTCAGATGACCAGCACAGCGAATTAAATTCAATTCAATTTAGTTCCTTTTTTACTTCGGCTTAATCCTTTAATTATCGGGTTGCCACAGCAGAATGAATTGCTGATTATTTCAGCATATGTTTTACACAGCGGATGCCCTTTCAGCCACAACCCAGTACTGGAAATTTTATTTCATTATATTATATTATATTATATTATATTATATTATATTATATTATATTATATTATTTTATTTTATATTATATTATATTATATTATATTATATTATATTATTTTATATTATATTATATTATTTTATATTATTTTATATTATATTAAGCATGAAAAACACAACACTGACTTTTACATTGTTATTTTTTTATTTTTAAGACTAAAATAAAATAAAAAATATGAATTAAAAGAATAAAAAAATGCTGTTATTTCATCCAACCTCTTGTTCTCCTGATGTATTTGTAATATAAAAATGTTGTTATAGTTCTATGAATTAATGAAGGTCAATGAAATCTAATGTTGCTTGGCTACTATCATTCTTTAACACATTTTCTGTTGTTTTCTACTTACAGTTGGAGAGAAAATGATAAAGGATTTGAAACTACATGAACAAGATTTAGTTTGCAATGTAAACTCTAGATCCGGTAAGGTTTGGGGGGAAAAAAGGTCACCAGAATCCAATCTGATTCTCATTGGCCTTTTCGCTGCGAACTATTAGATGCTGTTCCATTGTTCACTCCTGAAAGCTATGACCCGGTATTCATCCAAGGAAGCTTTGTTACATCTATCTGCTTCGCTTTGAAAAGAATGACTGTCAACCCTTGCTCTATCTACTCTGTTGCTTAGCAACGGCTGGTGCGTCTTCCGAGAAGAGCAGTCTTTCTTCCTTTCTGCAGTTTTTCCGCAGTACTATGTTCTGTACATTTAAATTGGAGTGGAGAATGACTTACAGGATGTCCTACAGGAGAAAAACAAACACTTGCCCGAAGGTCAGACTAGAAATATCCAAGGGTTTGGACAGAAGCTTAAGTAAAGCTGCACAAAAAGATGATTAATTCAAGTTGAAACCAGCACCACCAATGCCTACAGAATGCTCTTTTCGTTTTATAAATAATTTTGTGTAATAAAGGAGGTGGTGACGCAGTTAAACTGGATGAGTGGTTTTAACTGCCTATTCATCAACAGGGATTTTACAGCATGTTAATGAGGGTTTCTGTCCACTCTTTCTCTTCTAGGACTGTTGCTGTGAGACAAACCGAAAGTCATGCGAATGTTAAAGGGGGGTTGAAACTGTATTGAAACGCACAATGCCAAAAGGTCACCGAGCAATAAATGGACAAGTTAGAGAGAATGACGAAAAGATAGAGGCCAGAGAGAAAAACAGAGCTGAAGACGAAGACGAAAAGTTAGTGGACGGACACATCCATGATGCAGTCTCTTCTGTATATTATTCATTATTACCCACATTCATGATGCTCTACCAGAGGATCGGATAAAATGGCAAATATTCTCCACCTGCCTCTCATTTGGATTCTCTGTGTTTTTACAAGCTGCTTCAGCGGTGAGATGTTTTGTCTGTCTTGCTCAGTAATGGATATTATTCTTGCTAATTGTTTTCAATCACAGAGCATTACGCTATGTGACTTGCCTTCGTTATGTGAAGATGCATCTCATGTTTTTGGAATATTTCATGCTTTGCTCTAGAAAATGATTGCCCAAAGGGAGCAAAAATTGACCGTGATGGTTTGCGCTGTTACTGGATGCCCTCATTTACGTCAACATGGCTGGAAGCAAGAGGCATCTGTCAGAGAGACGAGAGAGGAGGAGACCTTGCTTTGGTGGACAGTGTGACTGTTCAGAGCTTCATACAAAATTCATTCCGTCTGTAAGAGATCAAAAGATTTTTGACGTTTTTTTTTTTTTTTTCTTTAACAGAAATATTTAAGGGGAACTGTAGAAAGTACAGAATGCATATATTATTTAGATACTGAAGTTTTAGACACTAAATACTGAAACTTCAATAATGTCTGATCTATTTGTTTTTAATCCCAGCGAAGATCCAGTTAGGGTCTGGATGAGGGAAGGAATGGCAGAGGGTTTGTTTGGTGATTTAGATGCTGAAGACCGTGAGAAAGAATGTTTTTCAATGGCTCTGGCCTCTGGACAGTGGATGAACGAACAGTGTAATAAAAGGAATTTTGTGATCTGTGAAAAAACAATATCAGGTAAAAACAGATGAATATTCTTTTACTGATGTCATTTATTTTATTGGTCACACTTTATTTTGATGGTTTGTTTGTTGAATTTAAGTTATATTGCATCTATATGCCAACTAATTCTCATTAGATAAGTAGACTGTTAGGTTAGGGTTAGTGTAAGTTGACATGTACTTGCAAATTTTCTTATAGTCAGTTTAGCAGCAGTATCAACAGATATTAAGCAGTCTACAGTCTAAACAGTCTAAACAGTCTACTAATACTCAAATGGACCATCAAAATAAAGTGTTACCATTTTATTTTTATTTTAATGCTTTTTCAGCAGCATTGGCTATATCCATGGCAAAC
This sequence comes from Danio rerio, assembly GCF_052040795.2. Classification (NCBI taxonomy): domain Eukaryota; kingdom Metazoa; phylum Chordata; class Actinopteri; order Cypriniformes; family Danionidae; genus Danio; species Danio rerio. Next base: position 23,935,251 of record NC_141032.1, read on the forward strand.
CTATACTAAATAAACAAAATATAACAATCAAATCAGTTTTTTAACAAACATACATATACAAAAAATAAAACATTGAAAAGTGTCATACAAAATCTTTTAGTTTGATAAAAAGAATATTCTAAAAGTGTTTCAGAAGACACATTTTCTTTTTTTCTTTTTCTTCTTTTTATTTATTTATTTTTAATTAATGAATTAATTTATTATTATTTTTTAATTCAAGTTTTTTATTACTATTGTTTTCTTATGGTTCATGACAAAATAATACAAACACATATTACAAATGATCACTGATGACCTACTAAATGTAAAGCCAGATTTTATGCAGTGGTTACTATGGACAAAAGTACAATATTATTAAGAGAATCTGGTGAGTAGTTTTAAATTGTGTTACAAGACATCGTCACATAAGACCAAAAGTCTTCCCTTCCAGGGATACGTACAGGGACCCCTGCTTTGTCATTATTATGTAATTTGTAAAGTAAACATTTATACGAAGCTGTTTTAGTCATTATATTGGCCCGTTCTTTTAACTCTAGAATTTTGGGAGTTTTCCAGTGTTTTAAGATGACTCTAGCCATCACTGAAATCCCCACCATGATGACTGTAAAGTCTTCTTTTGTAATATTTTGCATCTGTTCCCTATTTCAGTAAGCACAACCTTGGTGACAGTGGTATTAATGGTCCAAGCCATTTACTCAAAATATTTAGGGTTTGGTACCAAAAAGGCAGAACAAGTGAACAGTCCTAAATACAATAAATAAATGTGTCTCTCTCTTTTTGACATTTCCAACAAACAGTAATATTTGCTAAACTCATTCTATTGAGTTGGACAGGTGTAAAAATATGTCCTGAATAAAAACGTTCTCTAATATCATTTAAAAACACACATTCTATTAAAATGCTTTTTCGGCAAAATAATCTTACACAAGTAACAGAAAGTTTTTCTACCGTTTTCAATAAATATGAGTGTTTAAGTCTTGAGTGTCTGATTCTGCATTTCGTACTGTATGTACAACTATTTCTTATGAATACACTGTAAAACCCAACAGTCAACTTTATAAAATGAAATGAGTGTAGTTAACTCAAAGTTTACTGAAAGTCAATTCCACTAATTTGAAAAGAGTTTTGAACTCAGTGTTGAAGCTTGTGAGTAAATGACATACCTCATAACTATATATATATATATATATATATATATATATATATATATATATATATATATATATATATATATATATATATATATATATATATTTTTTTTTTTTTTTTTTTTTTTTTTTAAATTATTAAAATGTGTTGTAGTTATTTGTTATTATGTAATTGAGCAGCATTACATTAATCAAGGCATGAACATAATAATTTTTGGAAATTACCATCAAGGTTTTAACAGGTAGGAGGTAATATTTTAAAGGAATAGTTCACCTAAAATGTTTAATTTATTCACCACACACTCACGTGGTTCTAAACTGTTATGATTTTTTCTTCTTGTTGAACACAAAAAAGATATTCTAAAAAAAAAAAAAAACAGCCATTGACATCTATAGTCTGAACAAAAATACTATTGAAGTAAATCGCTACATTCTTCAGTATATCTGCCTTTGTGTTCAACAGAAGAAAGACACAAGAAGGTTTTAAACAAATGAATGTGAGTAAATGATGACAGAATTTCCATTTTTGTGTACTTGCACTTTAAAGCACATCATCCATTTGTTTACCGAGTTATTTACGGCTCACATTCAGTTAATAAAAGCCATATCACAAAACGTTTGTCAGACATAAATACTGACAGCATTGTCAATCATTTTCCCTTTAAAGTGTCTTTGCCGTCGCTGGAGAGTTATGTGACTGGTGTACCACTAATGTCTGGCGTATACACAGTGTCGCAAATACAACTGCTACCCTCTCCACCAGACCCAGGACCACACTTGGTTGAGGTAATACAATATATGCTTTTAATAAAAATATGTTATGCTCATCCACTAACATTCTACCCCCTAACTATAAATAGTACAATCTGCAATGTTGTTTTCAGTTTAATAGCCACTTTATCAGGCTAAATTCAATTCAATTCTCATCTTTATTTCTACAACGTTTTTACAGTGTAGATTGTGTCGAAGCAGCTTAACACAGAAGATTATAGTGAATTGAAACAGTGTCAGTCGAGTTCATACAGAAAAAAAAACATTTTCCAAAACTTCATTCGTTCATTCATTCATTCATTCATTCATTCATTTTCCTTCAGCTTAGTTTCAAATCAGGGGTCACCACAGTAGAATAAACCACCAACTATTCCAGCATATGTTTTATGCAGCAGATGCCCTTTCAGCCGCAACCCAGTACTGGGAAACACACATACACTCACACACGCTCTTATATACTGTACGACCAATTTACCCAATTCACCTATAGTATATTGCATGTCTTTGAATTGTGGGGGAAACTACAAACTTCACACAGAAATGTTTCCTGGTCAAGCCGGAACTCAAACCAGTGACCATCTTGCTGTGAGGCGACAGTGGTAACCACTGATTCACAGTGCCGGCCTTTTCCAAAAGATTTGCATCTGAAAACTTCTACATGGTCAGCTGCAACAATAACTGCTCACATCCATTCAGCATCATATTTTTCACTTCAACACAATTGCATTATCAAGCAGTTTCAAGCATTTTATCCAAAATCTAAGTACTTTTCAAACCTTGAAAACACTAGATTAAAATTCAACTGTTTTCAAGGATTTCCAGCTCTCATATGAACCCTGCTCTACAATCCTTTCCTCCACTGCATTATTCTACCTAGCACACCAATGCTGTACCTTGTTTTGCAAAGTTTTATTAGCTGTAGGGTGTCACGGTGGCACAGTGGGTAGCAAGATCGTCTCACAGCAAGAAGGTCACTGGTTCGAGCCCCGGCTGGGTCAGTTCACATTTCTGTTTGTGGGCTTTGTTTTCCCTGTGTTCACGTGGGTTTCCTCCGGGTTCACTATAGGTGAATTGAATAAACTAAGTTGGCCGTAGTGTAGATGTGTAAATGCAGGTCCATAGTCAGGGGGGTTCGAGTAGTTCGAAAGACCCACCCCATTCTGATAAAGGCCAGAATTGGCCCCTATATGAGCTCATTTGTCCCACTTTTGACTGTATGCATTCATAACTTGTGAAAACAGCCAATAGAAGAAAATTATTAATAACCAATAAAATATTTAATAAAAGAAGGCTATTAGTATTTAAATGGACAAATTCTGACTGAGGTAATGAGCTGGCCAGTTTGTTATGAGCCTATAGGCTACAGTTTTTAATTTAAAAACACGTTTCAACAAATTCCCACTTTTTTGTGTCTGATTTTTTAAGATGGATGATAATAAGGTCACACTTTATTTTGGCCCGTTTATGGAATAAAAGTTACATTGCATCTACATGCCAACTAATTCTTATTAGAAATTTAAATAGACTGTTAGGTTTGAGTTAGGGTTAGTGTAAGTTGACATTTACTTGCAAGTTTCTTATATGTCTGTTAAAGAAGCAGTATCAACAGATATCAAGCAGACAGTCTAATACTAGACCCTCAAATGAAAGAGTAAATATTTCTAAAATTATAATCTCATTACCTTATATACAAAACGGTAATAACTTACAGTCAAAAAATAGTATGATAAGCACTTTGACAAAATGTGAGAAGTATTTTTTTTGCATCAAAAAGTGTGGCAATGATAACCATGTCTAATCCAGCTATATCTACCATATCTGATCCAAGCTAATCCAGCGCAAATTTATGCTTAAAATGTCTCTAAAATGCAGTATTAATTGAACCTCATATAACTGCAAATAGGTCTACTTTTTGAGTAAAAAAAATAACTACCCCTTTTAATAGGCTAGTAGGCCTGGAATGCAAGAGTGTATGAGTACATCTACATTCCACGTCTGTTATCATGAATTGCCCAATACACAGTGTAGGGGGTAAGCAGAATTACCTTATTTCAAAGCAAAATAAGATTATTTTGCTACCCACTGGCAGAATTTTGACATCTTATTTCTGAAAACGACAATATTTTTTGCTTGTCTAGAAAATGCTTCTTGATTGATGGATTTTCTTTTAACAAGACAATAACTAAATTAATAAAAGCATTTTTGCAGTGTACACACAAATGTTCATTCTATCACTGTATGTTAATACCTGCCTATTTTAACTAGGTGTGTGTGCACAGATTATGCTGTTCCCAGGTCTGTGGTTCAGTCACGAGGGTCGAGTGCTGTCTTTGGAAATGGTAACTCAGCCCAGTGATCAGATGACCTTTGCCAGAATGCAGATCTTACGGCCATACTGCAGCCCAAGTCATCACCTTGTTCCACCTGGTAAGCAAATGAAGCACTAATTAGCAACATGCACAGTTAAACAATTTGTTAAACTCTCATTAACACATCTTCTCTTCTCTCTTAGGTTGCAGTTCTCTCCTCAACCCTTTCAGCTGCTGTTCCCTGATGGCCATGTGTAACACCACTGGCGGCTGTTCTAGTGGGCAATACTGGTGCCATCTGCTGGAGATCTGTCTGCCGGTCACCAGTCCATGCAGCCCTTACAACTCTTTTAACGCTGGACATGATTTCGCTTTGCCTCCCCGCTATCCTGTGACGCCACCATTCTTCCACTTGATGGCAGACATGTCACTGATGCTGCCACCAAGCAGTGAACACACACATATCAGAGTAGGTGGCAAAATGGCACTTGTTGACTCTCTTACATTTTATGTTGGTACTTTTAACGGTCTTGTTCAATTCCAGAATAATAATTTGTTGGGCACAGGAATTATTCACCCTAAAATGAAAATTAACCTCCCTCATGTAGATTTAAACCTTTATTAGTTTCTTTCTTCTGTTGAACACATGATAAGATATTTTAAAGAATGCTGGTTGCTGGCACATATTGACCTCCATAGTGATAAAAATTATAATAATACAAAAGTCAATGGGCCTCAGCAATATTTCAAAATATCTTCTTTTGTGTTCAACAGAAAAAGAAACATTTTGATTATGGCAAAATTTAAGTTTGGGGGGAAATATCACTTTAAAGGGCACCTATTCTACCCCTTTTACAAGATCCAATATAAGTCTTTTCAGAATGTGTCTGTAAAGTTTCAGCTCAAAACACCCCTCAGATTATTTATTATACCTTTTAGAATTTTGTAATTTTTAACTAGCAGATCCCACGTAATGTTTGACAAATAGTAAGAACTTTACCAATGATTGATTGATGTTTTTATTGTGGAGTCAATGAGTCACACACAATGCCGTTACAAAGTTCACGGACACACACAGACACACACGTTTATATCACTGCTGTATGGATATCCGTTATATTAATGTACAAAATAAACCTGATTTAACCTCCACAAGCAGGGATTGAAGCAACTTCTTTTATAATCGTACTGGCACGTGGGTGTGGTGATAAGTAAAACTGAGGTAAATCGCTGTAATTCATTGCAAACATGCACTGTTTTAAAAACATTTTAATCCTGTAAAACTCATTCCTGATTACATTTGATGATAATTGATGATCACAGAGAGCAGAACAGATCTTTAAATCCCAGTTGCTTTGCACATGTCCTGTCTTGTTAATATGATACGGAGACATGTTAATACGTGGCTATTAATCAATTCGGTGGACATGGAAACTTCACGCACTTCATGCACTTCTTTGTCAGGTCGAGAATGGCCTCAAAATTGGAGGGATTTGGATCCTATTTTAATGTCAGGAAATAAAAATGGGACTTATTGTGTTTCTATTAGCCCAATATGACTGTGGACTATACGTTGTCCAAACAGCTTCCAAAAGATAGTTTCATCATAGGTGCCCCCCCCCCTTTTTTTATTAAAGTAAAACATTCAAGTTTTTTCTCTATTTAGTGGACTTATATGGCGCTCAATGGTTTGAACTTCCCATTAACATTCAAAGAATCTTTTTTTAAACACAAAAAGTTTATCTTGCACTAGCTCTTTGATACATGTATATGAGGTTAGAAAGTATATACATTTTTAAATAAAATGACAGATAGTTTTGCTATTTGAGGCTACATTGAAACTACAATTTGGACATTCAAACTAAAGTTTAAAATTATTGGTTTATTAGATATTGGCAAATTCCAGTACTATGTACTGTATCCCCAAGGTTTAAAATGATTCCTCACCCAAAACATAAATTCTGTCATCATTACCTCACTTGTTCAAGACCTATTTGAATTTCTTTTAACAGCTGGACACAAAAAAAGAAGAAGATCTTTTTTAAAAAGGCTGGTGGCAGGGACCCATTGACTTCCATAGTATTTTACTACAATGGAAATCAAAAAGTTGCAGCACTCAGCATTTATCAAAATATCATCTGTTGTGTTCAACTGATGGAAAAAAAAATTATAATGTTTAAAACCACGAGGATGAGTAAATGATGAGGTAATTTTCATTTTTGTGTGAACTATCCCTTTAAAGTTAATTTGTCAGATTACGTATATTTTAGAATTTGGGCGTGGCTAACCTATTTAATCACGCTGCTACAACTGGCAGTTATGACAACAAACAGTAATAGTGAGCAGGGGTCCGTTCTTCGTACGTGGATTACTCAGTTAACTGGATTTGGATGTTGATGATTTGACACGATCCAGGATCGTTTCGTTCTTCAAAGCTGATCCGAGAGTTGTTGTCATGGCAACAGTTCTGCTAGGTCAAACCTGTTCGGGAGCAGGTTCAATTCATATAAACAGGATTAGATCGGCTCAGTTCAAGCAAAGATAATACAGAAAGTATGTACCGAATTCTGATATTTTCTTACAGTAGTAGTTATATACACTTGGGAAAATGGTACATATTTTTAAACTATATATATATAAAGTTATAGTCATTCATAAAATAAATAAAGTTATACATATTTATAAAACTTATGCAATCTGCACCCTCGAAATGAAAGTACAAAGACTGCCATCTGGTGCAAAGAGAAAACTTATTGATATGAACTTTTTAGATCGCTTTAGTACAGATTGTGTATAATAGAAATGCACAATATGTGACTTTTTTAAAAGCAATAATACATTTATGCAGTCATAAACATATTTTGATAGTTAATATGCCAGTGATTTGATGCTTCACAAAAGTTGCAGACGCCTTTACCAATATGAAAATGCTTTTGTAAACAACCAGTTATTCTTTACACCGATTAAAAAACGGGTACTATAATAAAGAAAATCTTTTCTAAATGTAGAACTAAATACATTGATTTGCATTGAAATACATGATGAATACTCTTGTCTTGACAAATGAAAGAGTAAAGCCTGCAGCTCACAACAAATGTGTAAAGTTCTTGCGTGTCATATTTAACAAACCGTTTACTGCTAATTTGATGTAATTTTGCTCACATGGATAATTGAATATTAATCAGATGATGTCATTACGCTGCTGTACCGTCAGTCAATCGTTGCATTGCTGATCATGATTTCGAGGATCGACAGATCTGTCCTTCATAACACACGCAGCGATCTCAGATCAGTTCATCCAGACATTCTAATCTGATTCGCGAACTTGTTTGAAGAACCAAATTAGCGAGAGATAAATTATCAAGATTTAAAGATCCAGGATCTGCCAAATAATCTTAGATCATTTAAGCGAGGTACGAAGAACGGACCCCAGGGGTCTGTTCTTCGTACATGGATTACTCAGTTAGCTGGATTTGGTTATTTACGATTTGACATGATCCAGGATCGCTTCGTTCTTCAAAACTGATCTGAGAGTTGTTGTCAAAGCAACAGTTCTGCTAGCTCAAACCTGGTCGGAAGCAGGTTCAATTCATATAAACAGGATTAGATCGGCTCAGTTCAAGCAAAGATAAAACAGTAAGTATGTACCGAATTCTGATGTTTTCTTACAGTAGTACTTATATACACTTGGGAAAATACAAATTTTTGAAAAACTATATAAAGTTTAAGTTATTAATCAAATAAATAAGGTTATATATTAATAAAACTTATGCAATCTGCACCCCTGAAATGAAAGTACAAAGACTGCCACCTGGTGGTGCAAAGAGAAAACTTATTTATATAACTTTTTAGATTGCTTTAGTACAGTTTGTGTATGATAATTTGATGCTTCATAAAAGTTGCAGACACCTTTACCAATATCAAAATACTTTTGTAAACATCCCGTTATTATTTACACCAATTAAAAAAATGGCTACTACAATACTACTATGGGTACTATAATGAGGAAAATCCGCTCTAACTGTAAAACTAAATAAACTGCTCTTGACACATAAAAGGGCCAATCATGCAGCCCACAATAAGGTGTAAAGTTATTGCGTGTAATATTTAACAAACCGTTTCCAATGAATTTAATGTAATTTTGCTCACATGGATAATTGAATATTTATCAGATGATGTCATTACGCTGCTGTGCCGTCAGCCAATCGTAGCATTGCTGATCATGATTTTGAGGATTGATAAATCAGTCCTTCACAACACACGCAGTGAACTCAGATCAGTTTATCCGGAACCAAATTAGCCAGAGATCAGTTATCAAGATTAAAAGATCCAGGATCTGCCAAATCATCTTAGATTATTTAAGCGAGCTACGAAGAACAGACCCCAGAAGGATTCTGTTAGGTTGTAAGAACTCTCCCCAAACCCTTTTTCACATTTTTATCAATAAAATGCCTACATTACTACATCCAATCAGCTTGCAGTAGAAAAATAAAGCCACACCCACTTGTCATTTAATATTCTGTTTCTCTAGGAACTGCGTACAGTACAAAAACAATAATTACAGGCGCAGCTTCTGATTCATGGGGACTTTAACAATGTTAAAATCTAAATTCCTTTCTACTAGCAGCCCAAAGACGTCATGTATCTCAGCTTGCACATTAAATTATGTCACTTGGTATGACAGTGTATTCACTTTTTCTTCTATTCATGCAGGCTACAGTACAAGACAAACACATCACTGTTTATCCTGATGACATCCTGGCTCTGCAACACAATAGAAGAGCAGGTGAATTTCTCCACTGTGTTGCCAGTACCAGCTCAGCCTGGCGCCAGAGTTACCTCTCTCTTCCTGGGCCTGAATGGGGTGGCTGGTTTGAGGGTAGTTTCTCTGTTCAACCAGGAAAAGGACAATGGCTAGATGGAGTCATCTGTGACCTCCAGGTCATTTATGAGGACCCAATGCCACACTATGTAATTTCACCAACACCCAACAGTCCTATCAATGCAGAAAGTCCTGTGACGGGCTTACAGGTTTTGCATCCAAAGCTTGACAAGGACAACCAAATGCATGTTCCTGTCAATGTTCCAACCCTCATTGTCATCCGGATCATTTCAGGAGAACATGTAACCAGCTCCTGGTCGGCACCAGTATCAAAAAGTGGTGTACCATTTGTGTCTTCATGCCCGGTTGAAATGCCCGAGACTGAAGAAGGTGGATGGTTTTCACATGTGTACATGGAGCTTTCTGGCCAAGAGGAATATATATTAAATATTAAGGCTTCAAACAGCTTGAGTGCTCAGACTCTGAGTGTGAGGGTCGTGTCTCATATTCCTGTTTCTGGACTGAGCATCATGCCGGAAGGCTTCAGAAGAGTTTTAGTGGACATACAGCAGGTATCAGGTCCTATTAGAATTGGTAAAAAAAATTACCTTAAAAAGTACATTTTAAAGGTAGAGCTCACCTAAAAATGAAAATTCACTCATCATGGACTTGTTCTATAAACAGTAGTATGTTTTTTTTTTTTATGTTGTACACAAAAGAAAAAAAAATTTAAACAATGTTGGAAGCATGTAACCATTGAATTCCATAGTATTTGCTTTTACTACCATGGATATCCATGGTTAGAGGCTTCCTAATATCTCATACTGGTTTAGAACAAGTCATGGCTGAGTAAATGATGGCAGAATTATTATTTTTTTTTTGGTAAACTGACTTTAACTGTTGTGTTTTTATCATTTCTGAATCATACTCTTGTTTCTTATAGTAAAATAACTTGAATAACATATACAAAATCACAAATTTAAAAAAAAAAATTTAAGATATAAATCATATACACTCACCGGCCACTTTCTTAGGTACACCTTACTAGTACACGGTTGAACCCCTCTTTTGTCTTTAGAACTGCCTTAATCCTTTGTGGCATAGATTCAACAAGGTACTGGAAATATTCCTCAGAGATTTTGATCCATATCGACATCATGCAGTTGCTGCAGATTTGTCGGCTGCACATCCATAATGCGAGTCTCCCATCCCAAAGTTGCTCTAATGGATTGAGTTTGGTGACTGTGGAGGCCATTTGAGTACTGAAATCATTGTCATGTTCATGAAGTCAATCTGAGATGATTTACACTTTCTGACATGGCGTGTTATCCTGCTAGAAGTTTCCTTCAAAAGATGGGTACACTGTGGTCATACAGGTATGTATTGTGGCAATGACACAATGCTCTATTGGTTCTAATGTGCACAAAGTGTGCCAAGAAAATATCCCCCACACTATTACACCACCACCACTAGCCTGAACCGTTGATACATGGTTGGATGCACCCATGCTTTCAAGTTGCTGACACTAAATTCTGACCCTACCACCCGAATGTCACAGCAGAAATTGAGACTCATCAGACCAGGTAACATTTTTCCAATCTTCTATTGTCCAATTTTGGTGAGCCTGTGTGAATTGCAGCCTCAGTTTCTTGTTCTTAGCTGACAGAAGTGGCACTCAGTGTGATCTTTTGCTGCTGTAGCCCATCCACGTCAAGGTTTAACATGTTGTGCATTCAGAGATGCTCTTTTGCATACAGTACCTCGTTTGTAGCGAGTGGTTATTTGCCTTTCTATCAGTTAAAACCAGTCTGGCCATTCTTCTCTGGTCTCTGGCATCAACAAGACATTTATGCCCACAGAACTGCTGCTCACTGGATATTTTCTCTTTTTCTGACCTTTTTCTGTAAACCCTAAAGATGGTTGTGTGTGAAAATCCCAGTAGATCAGCCGTTTCAGATATACTCAGACAAGCCTGTTTGGCACCAACAACCATGCTTAAATTGTTTTTCTTCCCCGTTCTGATGCTCGTTTCGAGCTGCAGCAGATTGTCTTGACCATGTCTAAATGCATTGAGTTGCTGCCATGTGATTGGTTGACTAGAAATTACCGTGCAGTTGGACAGGTGTACCTAATAACGTAGCCGGTGAGTGTATATATAATTATTTTAATTTTTGAAAGTTTTGTGGTACCTAATATTGAGTAACTGAAACAAATGAAAGTAATTTATGCGGTGTGGAGAGCATATATATATTAACATGATTTTTACTGTACTTTCCGTTTTTTTTACTGTTTTTCCTATAGGTGTTTACAGCTTCAGTAACCACTGGGTCATCAGTGACGTATTCTTGGGTTATTGATGACCTGGTTCAGTTTGCACACACAGGGGAGTCTTATAGTGTGGTTTTTAAAAACCCAGCAGAATACACGCTTAAGGTAAATTGTTATAAACTTTAAAGTGATTTAACAACAAAACAAATTGAGAAATTGAGACAGTGTTATTTAAAAATCATTCAAATGCTGCTGTAATTTTGTATTAATTGTTAAAATAAATTTAAATATTTATTCATGTTTACATTTATTCAATACAATATGTGCACATTTACATATAATTGATATTATAGTAGATATTTTTATTATAATAGATATACATTTACATATATTATACATTGTAGTGACACAATCTGTATTTATCAGTTTCTTAATGCATTTAACTGGACACTAATTCTTAAATGCCAACGTCAAAATTAAGTGTTTTTTTTTCCTTTTAAAAAGAATTAGCTTATCTGTTTGCCTATTAGCTTATTATATATATATATATTATATATTATATATATATTAGTTGCATGTTATTTTTTTCCCTCTATAGTTATCTTTTTTAAGCAAATGACAAGAACACACTTGTGTTTAGTCCCATTTTGGAGTCATGACCCACTGATCACTGCTTTGGCTTTTGATGTTATTATGAATGGTTTGCTTTGTCTATTTTTTCAAATCTTCTCTGCTTTAGGTAATGGCGCATAACCCCGTGAGCTCTCAGTTAATGAAGGTGAAGCTCATAGCCGATGTAATGACCCCATTAGACGACCTAATAGTCATTTCCATGCCAGAGGCTATTGCTGTAAACACCTCAACTCGCTATACAATTCAAGTCAAAGCTGACATCTCTATAGGCGTTACAATCAGGTTAATGTCACTGAATTATTATTGAGTTAAAATGGTGAAATTATGTTTAACCTTTTGTGAAAGTATAATGCTCTATGATGCTGTATTATGAAATGATTTTTCTCTCCAGATGGGATTTTGGTGATAATACAGCATCTGTCAGTCATACTGTTTCACCTTCTTCAGAGATTGAAGAGCTTCAGCAAAGAGCCAAACACGTATATCTGCAAGACTCTATTCAGCATACATTCGCTTCTCCAGGTACTCTAAATAAATGAAATTGCAAATAAATAGGATTTATTTATGGACATAAACAACAATACTCTGACCTACAAGGGAAATATGTTTTGTGCCATGCCAAACCCCCCCCCCCCCCCCCCCCAATTTATTTATATGTATTTCAAAATATATTTTATTAAAATAGTATTAATACCTAATAGTTAAGCTTTATCCTCAAACAGTTAAACAGTTAACACTGAGTAATTATATCATTAATATATATATTTATATCATACATTTGTTTTAATATTGTTTTTAAGTTATATTTTTTATTTAGATTGTCTACTTTCTGTTCTTTTAATTGAATTGAATTGAATTTAATGTAATTATTGTTAAATATATATTATTATTATTTTTATTTTACATTAGTTATTTTACAAACTAAATTTAAATTCTCCAACAAGCTATGAGCATAATGCATTATTTTATGATTACATATCTATATTTGATTACCTATATATGCATACATACACTGCAAAAATTTATTTTTTTATTTCGACTTTTTGTCTTCTTTCTAGTCCAAATATCTTAAAATTCTTAAATCAAGAAGCATTTAGGCATGTAAAACATATTGTCTTGTTTTCAAAAATAATATGCCAATATTAAGTTTTTTTTTCCCCTAAAACAAGCAAAATAATCTGCCAATGGGGTAAACAAAACAATCTTGTTTTTCCTTTTGACAGAAGATTATTTTGCTTGTTTTAAGAAAAAACTCACTTAATTTTGGCAAATTATTTCTTAAAACAAGACAATATGTTTTGCTTGTCTAGAAAATTCTTCTTGATTTAAGATTTTTTTTTTTTTTAGATATTTGGACTTGAAACAAGACAAAAAATTAAGAAAATAATTTTTTTTGCAGTTTAATTGTATCCTACAATTGAACTTTGATATAACCAAAAGGACTGCAAAATCACAAAAATAACAGAGAACACCTTTTATTATTTTTACTTAAATGTAAAATTTTTAGACATAATTTAATTCAATTTAAATCTCTGCATAGGTCATACTTATCTAAGGAGAAACTGCATAAGATTTATCATCAGGTATCTCCACTCTGTAACAGGTGTACAACAGCAGAAGGATCTTTAACCTGCTTGATATGGTTGTGTCCTAAATTACAAGAATTTTTGAAAATATATTTGAATGTTTGAATGTCTAAAGGCCTCCAAAAATCTTGAATCATGTCTACTTAGCTGTTCTTGGTATATTCAGTAACTTAGAGATGCCTAATAAATATGAAAGACAAGCTATGTTATTTGGTATATGGTAATTGCCAAAAAGGTGATTTTGAGAATGTGGAAAAATTAATCTGTACCTAAATTTGATATGTGGGGTAGGGTTTTCGTAAACATGCTTGCTTTGGAGAGGTTGAGATATATCAAAAATGATACATTAGAGATATTTGATAAAAACATGGGGACAGATATTAGAACACCCTAATACATTGGAAGAAATGCAAGCATAACCAATGACCCCTGTCAATCACACAGTAATTAAAGATTGAATGTAATTAATATTTACTATTCATAATCTATAATGTTTTTATAACTTGCCCAAACTATTATTTGACAATAAAACTATGGTCAGGATTATGCATTTTTTATGGTAATATAAGAACAATGTTACTTTATAATTACTTTTACTAATGTATTACCTGACCAGCTAAATCATATTTTGCTTTCATGTGCATTTCTCCCTCTGTGTTCGGTTGTTCTGTCATAGGTTGGTGTTTTGTTTTTATATACTGTATATATATATATATATATATATATATATATATATATATATATATATATATATATATATATATATTTTTTTTTTTTTTTTTTCTCTCTCTCTTCTATATTTTGTTGTAGTTTTGTTGCAGTTTTATGAAATAAATTTCATAAATATTTTTTTTTAATGTATATATTTTTATAACTTTTTATTTTATTTTCAGGTGACTACACACTAAAAATAAAGGCGTACAACAAGTATGATCAAATTGAAAAGGCTGAAACAGTTAAAGTAAGGACTCCAATCTCAAACCTGCTGGTGTCTTCATCGCCTGCTGTCTGTCAAGTCAACTACACTGTCCTCTTTGAGGTCTCTCTCTGGCCGTCTTCATTTGGAGCACTTTATTCATGGAATTTTAGTGACGACTGTGAAAAAGTGAAGGAAGTTTACAACAAAGTCAGTCATGTTTTTAATAAGCCTGGCACATACAATGTCACCATCATGGCTAACAACACCCTATCCACCTTGACTAACTATACAGCAGTAGAGGTTATTGAGCCCGTTTCAGGTCTCCAGTTAAACTACAACATCTCCATTGAACTCAACTCAACCTTTAAAATCAGTGGAAAAGTCTCTTCGGGTACCCATCTAAAATGGACCTTTGAATTTGGAGATGGTACTACTGTAATAAATCATACTGGAAGTTCAGCCTCTCACATGTATGAGTCTCCTGGAAATTACACAGTTCAGGTTTCCGCTTATAATTCAGTAAGTCAAGAACACCAATTAGTCAGTATTGAAGTTTATTGCTTAATAATTACTCAAATAACACCCACAGACTGCGTTTTGAGCCAAACGGAGATCGATTTTGAAGTGTTGGTCAAAGGCTTTATTCCAGCTTTGACTTTTGAATGGGAGTTTGGAGATGGCACACCATTGTCTGTTGTCAAAGGAGCTACATCTGTAACTCATACTTTTAAAACAGCAGGAACGTACACAGTTGGTGTAAATGCGCACAGCTTGGTGACTTCAGTCTATTATGAAAGCAGCATATGTGTGGAGGGCCAAATAACAGATGTTTCTCTGAGTTCACCCAATAGCGCAGTAGCGGTGAGCGAGGTAATATGCTTTGATGTTTCTGTGCTTCCCAAAGAAACAGAATATCAGTTTTGGTGGCATAATAACTTTTCTAGTGACACGAACCCTGTTAAAGGACTGTCACACCATTGCTTTATGTTTCAAGAGGAGGGTTTGTGTGAAATTTCAGTCCTGGTATATAACAAGGTGAGCAACGGAACAGCAAAAACAATCATTTTAGTTCAAAGGGCTGTATCTAATCTGTGCATAAAATATGAAGGCAACCATGATGCAATGACTGTGAATCAGTCCTATCATTTCTGGGCTGAGCTTCTTGGTAAAATGGCATCATTTCAGTGGGACTTTGGTGATGGCTCTAAAACAGAGGGGCAAAATCAATTACACATTTTTGGTTTTCCTGGACAGTTTCATGTGACAGTCACCGCATCTAATGCAGTAAGCTCAGATTCAGTGACTGTCGAGATTGAGGTGCAGGCACCTCTGTCATATGTAATGGTTAATACCAGTCAGCCATTCGTGGAGGCAGGAAAGGAGATAGTGATAACAGCTCTGACTGACGTGAAAGAAAATATTTCATTTTTCTGGACTGTGAATCCTTCAACGCCTCCAAAGCTTGGGACGTCCATATTCACGCATGTGTTTCCCAACGCAGGGGTGTTTGAGATTCAAGTTGCAGCACAGAATCTTGTCAGTCGTGTGGAAGCAATAACACACATTGAAGTTGTAGAAAGAATATATGGAGTTTGGATTCAAGGCCAGGGGCTGCGGTCTGAAAAATATTTCCTGACAAATCAAACAATACTGTTGGAAGCATCAGTGACACACGGTTCTAACTTGACATATAAGTGGACTGCAAACAATAGTATGGCAGGCAATACCAAACAATTTCCACTTTTCACAAAAAATTCTGGTGACATACATGTCAGGCTGGTTGTATCCAATGCACTCGGATTAGTAGATAGTGAACTTTCACTCAGATCAGTAGAGGTTGTGTCTGGCCTGAGTATTGTATCGCCAATTAAGACTGTAACAAAAGGAAAACCAGTGAACATATCTGTAATTTTAGCATCTGGAACGGACATTAAGTACTCATGGTTCTTGGACTGTGAGCATTGTCCTGTTATATCAGATGTGCCTTTCATTCTACATGCTTTTGAAGTCTGCGGAGTGGTCAAGATTAGAGTATCAGCCTCAAATGTGTTTGGGTCTGAAGAGGCGACTAAGCTGCTAACAATTGAGGAAAACATCTCTAAAGTGGACTTTCAGATAAATGGCCAATCCAGACCATTTTTTGTAACATCAAACCACCTACTGATGCTCTTTGGCTCGGCGGGACCAGGAAATGTCCTGCATTGGGAATGGGTTTTAACATTGCACAATAGAACTGTTGTGGTTCTTACCGACAATCAAACTGTTAGCTATTCTTTTGTGGATGCTGCAGATCATCGTCTCTCACTCAATGCTTCAAACGACATTAGCTGGCAAACTGTTTCATATACTATCACGGTTCAGGATGCCATCCAAGGACTTTCTCTTACATCTAGCAGCAGTGTGGTCTGTGAGGATGATTCTGTGACTTTCCTAACATCTGTCTCCAAGGGAAGTGAAGTTTCAGTTTCTTTGGAGTTTGTTAATGCAAGTTATTCTGTGGACATTGGGCGGGATTTTACCACCTCCTCTCTTGCAGTTGGAAACCATCTGGTAAGAGCAACAGCGAAAAATAAAGTCAGTAGCCAAACTGCAACAGCGACTGTGAGAGTCGTGGAAAGAATTCGAGATCTGCGTTTGATTGGATGCTGCTCTGCCGTCTTAGAGGCATCCAAAAACATCAGCTTCCAAGCATCGGCTGTCTCGCAAGCCAATTACCACTGGACCTTCCTATTAAATGGAGTCCAGTCCTCTCGGGAAATTGGGCAGCATGTTCACTTCACACCTTTTGCTAATGGATCCCTGTCTGTTACAGTGGAAGCTGAAAATGGATTCTGCTCACAGTCCCTGACCAGTACAGCAACAATTCAGAAACATGTGAAGAAAGTGACTCTTTTGACCTCCCATGATGGAGCTTTTATTGACTATCCGGTCACTTTTGTTGCCATCACAGATGGAGGCAGCGACCTTAAATTCATTTGGGATTTCGGTGATGCCAGCGAAGGACTCCTGGTTACAGATTACAATAAACAAGTCCACAAATACAACGTTGCTGGTGAGTTTTTGGTGAAAGTGACAGCTTTCAATAAAATAAGCGAGGTCTCCGTTCAAATTGCAATAGAAGTACAAAATCTGGTGTGTACCCAGCCACATATCTATACTGTAAAAGAAGAATATAATGTTTTAAAATCCAGACCAAGTTTCTTTGAAGCAAGAGTGGACTTCAACGGTTGTGTTACACACAAAGCATCTTATATCTGGGAGATCTTCAGAGGTCCAGATTGCCCAGGAATGAACAAGGTGAATTTAAATCATTCAGTGGACGTTACAACACCTCTACTCTCTCTGCCGAAGCACACTCTGAAAGTGGGAAACTACTGTCTGACATTTACTACCAGGCTTAAGGGAACTCCTCTACAGCAGAACAAGACCATCAAGCTGAACGTGGTCCACAGTCGGCTGATACCTGTGATTAAAGGTGGTTCTCTAAGGCTTTGGTCTAGTCTGTGTGATCTGACACTGGATGCAACAGAGTCTTTTGATCCAGATTCAGAGAAGAACGATATTGACTTGTTTAAGTTCCAGTGGAGTTACACAATAGAGGTAGAGTGCATTAAAAATGCAGTAAATTCTTTATTTGCTTCCGTGAACACTCAGTTAATGTATTCTGTAAAATGTAAAATGTATTCTGTGCTTCCAGAACACAACAGCACTTTCTTTAGCCACTTCCACCCTTCATCGCCATATTTCAGAAAATAGCAGTATGCTGATTCTTCCCAGAAGTGTTCTGCTGCCAGACAGAGTGTACCGCTTTACTCTAACCCTTTTCAAAAGTGGACGACAACCTGCCTCTATATCTCAGTCGGTGAGTGTTAACTTATTTAACCTTCACACTGGTTTTAACATGTTACTCGGTACATTTTTCCTAACGTTTACACAACAAAGATAAACTTACAGTGCTTTTAAAAAGTGTTGAAACTCTTCATGAACAGATGACAGTGTTGGCACAACAATCCCCATTTACATTTGACATACATAAATTAGACTGAAAATGCTGTGTTTTTCATCTCAGGCCAGAAGTTGGCAATGTCCCTTTGTACGTTTCTTTTATTCACAAAGTCCTGTAAAATGCGTTTGCTGTTTTGTTTGTTAAGTACTCTCATATGTTTGTTGAACAAAAAATATACCTATACGCATGTCCCCATTTTCAAAATTTTACATTTGTAAAAGCCAAAGCTGTTGTCTTATAAACTTTTTCATCACTTGCTTTCATGTTTTGCAAAACCTACAGTGTGTGGATCTTATTTTCTTATTAGTAAATTATGAAAAAGGGTGTGTTTTTGTCCATATAATGGGTGAAGGGTTATGTTGTGGACACCAATGATTGAACAAAAATTGATGAAACATTCGTATCTCTTGCAAACTCCACTATTTACAAGCACAGAAAACAGTGTTATAGATGACTGTAGCCCATATTAAAACAATGTTCAATCAAGAGAAAAAAAACATACTTTTTACCCTCACAATTTGTTTTGAAATTGCATAATATAAAGCCTTAAGACACAAACTGACTTTTCTCAAAAAGCTTTTGTCATGCTGTTCTGAGAAAAAAAGTTGGAATTGCAAGTTGTTGTTTTTTACTGTTTACCACAATTCGGATTTTAAAACATGTAATTCTGAGCTTATAGCTCACACTTCTGAGAAAGTATGCGCATGATGTAAACTTACAGTACAATTATGAAACAAGTCAACATGTTACAACATAGGCTTATTCTGAAAACTTAGCCCTATATACAATTTTGGAGATCATGAATTATGTAGCCAGAGCTACATATGACTGCATTTTGTCTTTAAAATGAATGCTATGGGGCAGTGTGATGCCATTCCTTTTCTTGCTTACCATCTGACCGCTACCTGCATATAGACAGCTTTTCAGCTGTTACCGATTTGTCTGGTAGCTCGACACATGTGTCGGCAGACTTGAGATGCAGAGTTGACTGTAACGATGGTGTTTTAATCTGGTGAAGAATGATTCCAGAAAGCGGGTAAGACAAAAACAAAAGCCAAAAAAAAAAAAAAAAAAACTTTAAATAAATAAACAAGTAAATAACTAAAGTAAATAAAAACATTCTGGATTGCTTTTCAAAACACTGCAGTTTGGTTTAGGCAAGCAGGTTAGCGGGTTAACCGGTGCTTTTGAAGACACGATCGTTTGGGTATAGGAAAGGGGGAGGTTGAATGGTTGGTCAGTCAGTCAATTAGTCAGTCAACAGTAGCCTCTGGTGGACTTACGCAAGGAGAGCAGGTGTGAATGGCACTCGTGAGAGAAATTTGACATCTCATGCGGCTTCTGGCATATTCATGAAGACAAAAACCGAAAAAAAAAAAAAAAAAAAAGTAGCTCCTGGGACATATTTTGATCTCCAGAAATGTATATGGGGTACGTAATCAGAATGAGCCTGGATTGAAATTATGATATTAAAGGGTTCAATTGCATAACAAATTCTGCAGCATAAACTGTCCACCAAACTAATTAAAACTTTTTTTTTTCATTCTTTCAGGTTAGAGTGTACAATGCCACATTACTAACTGTGACTGTGAAGTGTGTTTCCTGTAATAACCAATTGCTTCACATGAATCACAACGACCATGTTTCCTTGGCTGGCTATTGTTCTGCATGTCAGGACACCATACAGGTATTTGGTTCACACAGTACTTTAAAACAACATCATACGCCTTCATCATTTCCAAACCTTAATAATGTTTAAAACACTTCACCTACAGTACAGATGGACTGCAGAGAATCAGAGAGGTGAAGCTCTTACACTGAATGAGGTCACTACCTTGACAGGAAGCCTCCGGAGAGAAATAGTCATTAAACCAGGGGTGCTAATGGAGGGCCAAGAATACACCTTTACTCTCAACGTGTCTGATCCTGCCTCTGGGCTTTGGGGGTCGGCAAGCATCACCTTAGTTTCCAACCATCCTCCCTACGGGGGTTTTTGCACTCTGTCACCCGATGACTCGCTTTATTTCCTGGAAACCAAGGTTTCTTACAGTTGCTCTGGTACTGTCATTTCTCTTCTCCTCTTATTTCACACCCAAGTAATGGCTCTGCAGACTGACGCATTCCTTGCTATTTTTTTTTCCTCAATGGCAGGGTGGATGGATGATGACGGTGACTCAGCTCAGCTCATATTTTCACTGCAGGTGGCACAGTGTGAAGATTTCGGACCATTATGTCCTTTGATTACCCTTTACAGAGGCACTCAGAGCACGTTGAGCTCCCTGGTGCCACTGGGTATTAAGAACACAGTGGAAAATGCATCTGTTATTCATGTGCTGGTTCATATAGAGGATAGTATGGGGGCTACGGTTGTCGCAGTAAAAAAGTTAGTCATCTGCTATGCTTATATACATAGTCAGACAAGATTTAACTGAACATGACAGTTCCAAAATAACATCTTGTATCTCACTGCAGGAAACTGACAGTGTTGCCTTGTGACCAGTGCACAGTGACATGGTTGAAGAAAAGGAGTCAATCAGAGTTTTGGGCCTTGATCCAACAAGGCAACCCTCAGGACATTATGCAATATTCTTTTGCCCTGACCAGTCAACTCAACCAGGTAGCCCTGACTAACTATTTTAATGTGTAATCAATCTTTGAATTGATACTTTTGCTTGTGGAATAAACAGATTAGTGATTGCAGATTAGTAATTGAGTGATGATGTCAGATTGACATTGTACCCCAATGTCATGTGTTTTTTAGGGCTTAAAATCTCAATTAATTGAACATTTTAACTCGATTACAATTAATGAACAATTATTTTATTTTTTTATTTATTTATTTAATTTTTTGCCTCTCACAGTTTACTGACCAGTTTTGGACAGTAAATATGCTCACATATTACAAGTCAGAGATTTCTGAAGGAAGGGAGCATTACTTAATTCTAAAATAATTGAAGGAAACACACGCTATCTACTATCTAGTAGTATTTATTGAACATCACCATTGAACAACAAAAATGAAATTACACACTGCCTAAAACCAACTGTCACTTTTTTTCTTGGAAAAATTGTGAAAATGAATAACTTGCACTTTTGGAAACAAAATCAATTAATTTCAATGTTTTTTTTTTTTTTTATATTAAAGATAGAAAATGAGCAGGATCTCTTCCAAATAAAATAAATATTGTATATACTGTAAATAATAATATAAACAGTGCATTTCTTGCATCTTCTGTAAACAAATATTTTCATTTAAATAACAATTTTAATGTAATGGCCAATGTAATGCCAAGGCATCTCTGGTGCAGCGTCCAGTCATTGTCAATGTAGTGCAAAGTAAGGCTCAAGAATGGGTCCATTGTCCTGCTTGACCAGAGATCAGATGTTGCTGCAAAGTGGTCTCAGAAGAATAAGTCAGCCACAGCCTTTAACAGAACGGGCATCCCTCTGTGTCAGACCCTTCATTACAGCGGGCTTATGTGAGTAATTGAAGTATTTTAAAAAGACATCCTGGAAAAATTAGATTGATTATAAGTTCTGAATGTCTTTTTGATTATTCGTTGGTTTAATTTTGATTATTTGTCCAACGTAAAAGTCAACCAAATATCAGCTTCTAATAATGTTCCAGCTTGATGTTATGATGCTCAGACATTTGATTTTGGTTGCCATACCTCATAAATAAATGTTAGTATTTGACGTCAAAATGGCGTTGGTTTAAGATGTTGGATTTTGGCACTTTCCAACACAAACTAAAATCAACCAAATATCAATGTCATTGGACGTCATTATTGGACATAAAAATAACATTGTCCTTAGACGCTTGTTATATTTTGGTCACCTGTCGTCAAAATCTACATCGAATCTACTGTAATATTAACATCTGATATTGTTGTGTGCCTGCTGGGTACCTTTGGAAAAGAAACCACCACAGTGAGAGCTTTTATACCTTTATTTTGGAAAGTGATTAATTAACATAAATGTGACCCTGGAGCAATTAAAAAAACATCTTATATTGCAAAGGTACATTTTTAGGAATTGGCAATCGCACATTGTATATGTAAAAACTGGTCAACTATCATTAGAATATTAAATAAAGATTATGTTCCATGAAGATATTTTGTACATTCCATTGTACAACTCCATTATGGATTAAGAATTAGCATTGATAAGAATTTAGTTTGGACAACTTTGAAAGGTAAATTTGACAGTATTTTGATTTGTTTTGCATTGAGATTCCAAATTTTTAATTTAAAACAAAACATTCAAACATATTTCACTATGATTTATGGAAGACTCCTACAAAAATATAATTAAGTAAAGCAGTAGATTATTTTCAATAAAATTTCAGCAGGCATATTTAGAGCAAAATCATTTCATGACCTATTAAAAGACACTATTTAAGGGTCACAGTGCAGGCCTAAAATACAAATATAAATTAATTTAAAATATTTTGCTACTATCCTTCAAACCACTCAGTTTTACCTATTTGATCAAACACTGAACACAATTAACTGCTTCCACAGCTAACATCCATAAGTGCTCAGGAACTGGAGGACAAGATTCATATACGTACAAGGGTGATCCAAGTCCTGGCCTCTCTTCCAGTCTCCTCACTCCAGGACGTGGCTCTTATCAGCTCAGCTTTGGCCCAGTCTACAGTAAGGCTTTCAACTGTTAACGCTTATGAAGAATTTAGCATTAATCAGAATTAATAATACCTCGACCCAAAGCATGTCAGCAACTTATTACAGATCCACCACCATGTGACATGAAAGTCAAAGGCTTATCGCTGAATACAGACTGCCTGCTGTGCATAACGAGGAGTGCTGGGAATACAGAAATATTCATGCTAGCTAAGAACAAAATTATGATGTTTTGAATGCAAATGGTGTGTAAGATAAATGTACCGTCATATCTGCAGGTGGTTCCCTCTGAAGTGCAGTGCAGCGGCTGCTATGCAAAGGTCCTGCAGGTCACGAAGAAGATGATCAAAGTTATAAGAGAACAAACTGGAGAGGGCAACATCAACCCCACAGACACTGGCAGGAACATACTGACTGTTTTAAGTAACTACTTTCAGCAGAATTCACATTTACTGGGATATTAGAAGAGTTCCTTCTGAATTTTGAAGGACATTTGCAAGATTTTTGCATCCTGAAATTGTGGTGACAATACATTTCTCAGAAATAAAGGTACCGTTTCTGTCACTGGGGTCGTAGCTTTTCAAAAGGTACTCTTTTTTACTTTAAAGAGGTGGTCCACTACAATATCATATTTTAAACTTTAGTAGATATGTAATGTAGCTGTGCTATTATAAACAACATCTCTGAATGTAATACCCTCAAAGTTCAATGCAAAGGGAGATATTAGCTTTTACAGAGTTAGTTTAGCAGAGCCTACAGCGATCAAAGTTTGAGGACTACAAAAAGACGATATGCTGTAAAAAGATACGCTGGATAGGTTGGCGGTTCATTCCACTGTGCTGACCCCTGATGAATAAAGGAACTAAGCCAAAGGAAAATGAATGAAGGATTTCTAATGCTAATGAAAGAGCTAATATGTAAGCATTCGAAAAACAATGCATTTTTTTTTGCAATTTCTGCATTTTGTTTATGTATTTTTTGTTGATTTACCAATATCAATTGCATTATGAGCATTTATAATTGCATTATAATATTCAACTCAACAATTTAACAAAGTGACTTTTAATTGACATTTTAGTAGTTAGTAGTGTGAATATATTATAACAGAAAATGTACTGGCAGTTTATGACAATGTTTCTGTACTGTAACACCAAATATAGACATTACTGTATATCACTTCTAACTATTAAAATTGTCAATAAAACATGCTTTTTCAAACTTATTTCAACATCAAGTTGTTGGAAGAAAGATAAAGGTCTCATAATGCATTCCAAAAGCATAAATAAATGTAAAAAAAGAAAAAAGAAAAAAAGAATTGCATTACCGAAAACTGTACAGTAATTTGCATTTCATGCTGCAAAAATTACCACCAAGTAATCCACAGAATCCTGGAGGAACTGGATACAAGCTGTAAATGATCCATGACATACCTGTTTTTTTCTCACTGTAGGCAACACAATGACTGCAGATCTGAGGCAAAGGAGCACTCCGGACACATCAGAGCACATCAGAGCCGTATCAGCACTGGGACAGGTTTTTGAACTTATGCGTTCATTAATGTTGTCACGGATGAGAGGGGAAACAGCTCTTTCTCTTGCCATCCCAAAGATCAGTGCAGTGGGCATTCAGGGTGACCCTACTGAAGACCTCCTGTGCAAAGATGTCCTCACTCACTGTCAGTTTCACATACCATCAGCACTGAGCTCTCAACTGAAGGAAGAAAAACAAGAGGTCCTGCAGATCCTGCTGCAGATGGAGAATGAAGAAAATCCATTCATTCCAGGTGCCGAACCTCCTATATCCACCATGCTGGCAGCCATGGAGTTTGCTACACCACAGGGGAACCCCATTTCCATTGCCAACCTGACACTAGATTCTGCCATACAAGTCACATTACACAAACAAGCACAAGAGATGAAAGATGAGAGCTTACTGTGGAAGAATATTACTCTGAAGCATAATGGAAGTGTAAATTTCACAGTTAAAGCAATGGATGCAGAACCTCACACTGGACTCTATGTTGCCCTAAACTTCAGTCTCATTCCAGGTAGTGTACAAAAGCCGATACTTCGAAAACTTCAATAAAATAAACTCTACCATACACTATATATATATATATATATATATATATATATATATATATATATATATATATATATATATATATATATATATATATATATATATATATATATATATATATGTATATATATATATAATGAGCAATATCACACTGGTAGCAGTGTGATATGGCTGTATATCAGCACTGGTGGGAGGCGTGCATTGCAATAGTGTTCCACCAGTGCTGATATACAGCCGCATCGCACTGCTACGAGTGTGATATTGTGTTTATACAATACTTCGACTGCACAATCGTGTATATAAATAAGAAAATCAAACACGGCGAGTCTAAAAACTCTTTTTTTATTACTACTTTCTGCCACCATTCATTCACATCTGCAGCTGACGTCAGAAAATCAGAAGTCGTTACAAATTCACCAATGTCACTTTAGAGCTACAGTGTTTGAATGACTCTATAGCATAATGTGTAAAGTGATGACAAAACTGCTGATTTTACTCACATTGTAGGATTATAAGACTGAACGTGACATGAAATGTTATCCATCTACAAAAATATCTTCTTACAGTGTTACAGTCTACAGTTTTCTTTGTTGCAATCGGGATATCACAATAATTAACCCTGTAAAAAAGCAACGCAATCACTACCAGACTGCTGTTGTGTTTGCGATAGGGAAAAACGCTAAACACATGCAGACATTGCTTCTTTCTTTCTGCCAACACAACACACATTCCTGATATGCATGCAAATCAGTATAAATACAGCACTACAACATACAAAAGAGAGAGATCGACTTATAATATCACTAATATTCTGGGTGGGGGGGGGAATGAAACTGTTTTAAAGTGGCATTTGTAATTTAACTTCAAGCTCAAGAACTTTAAAATCTGTTTTCTGCATAATGAAGAAATAATCATCAAACTTTAAAGAATCAATCACACTCACACACACAAGTAATTGGCTCTTCAGTGTTTGAACTCTCAGTAATGATTAAATCACACTGAACTGAGCTAAACTGAACTGAACTTAAACACTAAAAACTGAACTACACTGTTCCAGTTACTGAACCACACTGTTCCAGTTACTATGACCATTTATGTGAAGCTGCTTTGACACAATCTACATTGTAAAAGCGCTATACAAATAAAGCTGAATTGAATTGAATTGAATTGAACTTTCCGCAAAAAAGGACAACTGTTTTATTAATAATAAGAAGAAATGATTATTGAGGATCAAACCAGCATAGCAGACACTATTTTTTTTTAATCATCATGCGACTGATGAATCGGGAGACTAAAGTAATGATGTAAACTAAGCTTAACTTATGATTGCAACCTTGCAGAACAAATGAGACTTTTGAGACTTTTTTAAGCGTATTAAAATATATTACTTTTAATTACTTTAAGTAACCCCGGCATTTCTCAGGGTGCTCCTGTTTGCCCCACAGTCCAATGGTATGCGCTGCGAGAGTGTGTATGGATTTTTCCCAGTACTGGGTTGTGTCTGAAATTGTTGGGGGTTAATTCCGCTGTGGTGACCCCTGATAAACAACTAAGGCGAAGGAAAATGAATGAATAGTTTCATTAAAAAGAGGCAATGAACATTTGTGGAGGAAGGAGGTTTAAATGAAATGCGAAAGTTATACTATGTGTTATCATTATATAATTATGTTATCATTATAGAGTAACCACAGCCTGTTCTTTACACTGTCAAACAGGATCTGCTGAGAAAGCCTCTGGACTAGTATGGATCTCCATTAATGACCAACCTGTAGATTTACAGTCTGGACGCATACATCATCAAGAACTCACCATCTTTCTCTCAGCTCAGACTCCGCTACTGCAGCACATCATCTTCCTCACACCACTGTAAGCTCTTTCAGTTCCCTCATCCATTTCATTTAAAGTAGGGTATAACAATTTAGATTACAGCCAGGATTTTACATAATAAGTAATCTGAATTTACAGCATAGATTTTGTAATAGTGTTTGTGTAATGTTTTGTAGTATTTAGGAATGCACCAATGTGGATTTTTGGGTCAAAATCCATAACTGATAACTCTTTAGATTTGGAGGCAGATAACCGATATATTAGGCGATAAATGTAAATATTTCAAAATGTCATATTTTTATACAGTGAACAACTTATTTTATCTGAAAAACTTCATAAACGTTTGAACAGATCTTAGAATAGCATACTCAAAGCAAAAAAGTGCAATAATTCAAAAATTGCAAGGTGATTATATAGACCTATATTCACAATTTCACATAAATCAGCATGCCAAAAATAGATGATTTCCTTTTCTTTGCATATCAAATTAACATGCAACTTGACTACGCTGAAAAAAATAAAAGGTTAAATAACAAAACCAGAGGCAGGCAATTCTGTACCATGAGAAAATCTGGCTTAAAGATATTGAATTAATTTTAATATCGGACTGATAACAATAACATTAAAAATAGTATTGATGATGATGATATGGCCACCAATATATCGTGCATCCCTAGAAATAAAGTTTTTTTGAGTAGTAAGGAAAGTTGACCCTTTTTTTTTGTAGTTGAAGGGTAAATATAACAATTAAAGAAATAGTTCATCCAAAACTGAAAATTCTGTCATAACTTACATACCCTTTACTTGTCACAATTCTGTTAGAGTTTATTTATTTAATTTTTGTTGTTGTTGTTGTTGTTGTTGTTGTTGTTGAACAGAATAGAAGCTATTTACTAAAATCTTGAAAATCTGTAACTATTGACATTCCTAGTATTTGTTTTTCCTACAATCAGTTTCAATGGTAACCAGTTTCCAACATTGTTCAAAATATCTTTATTTGTCCTCAAAAGGGAAAAAACTCAAAGGTTTGGAATCACTCAAGGGTGAGTAAATAGTGAGAAATTTTCATTTTGGGTGAGCTATGCCTTTAAGCTTTAAATGAAGGTAATGCTTTTTTCTAGCCAATTGGAATGTTATCACTCGATATAAAAGGCGTTATCAGTGGTTATCAGCTGGTTACCAACATAATGTATAATAACTCAATTTAAGTTAAAAAATAACCCAACAAAGCACCAAATATTTAACTTGACTGGTTAAATTATTAATATATAACCTAATAAAGGTTAAAAATAACCCAACAAAGCAACAAATAATTTTAACTCAACCAGTTGGTTAAATAGGCTACTGGTAGGCTCAGAACGCTGTAATCATCCATCCACATAGGTAATCAGCTATATCATAGTTAATTAGCTATATATTATTTATTAAATTTCCCATTATTGTATTTTATTCATGTCTACCCCAACCCTAACCCTAAACCCAACCGTCACAGTAATGTAAAACAAATCTGGATCTGGAGTCTTCTCGACAAGTATAGCTAATTAACTTTGTGGATGGATGATTAGAGCCCTCTGAGCCTACCAGTAGGCGCAGAAGGACCTTACTGGCCCATATCTATCAGCTGATAACCACTGATAATGCCCATTCAATCGAGTGATAAAATTCAAAGTTGTTTTTACTCCCATGTTTCTAGTAGTTCCAGGGTAGATGTATAACGTTTGTGGGTAAAGATGGTTATTTTGTTATATTGTCATCTCCAGGTTTATACTTAGGGTAAATGTAACATTTGTAAATTAGGATGGTGCTTCTTACACCTTTATTTCTTGTTGTTCAAGTTATGTATACCATTTGTGAACTGTAAATGTAGGTGGTTCTTTTTACTCTCTTTTTTCTTTTAGTTACAGAGTAAATAGAAAAAGTATGCTGGCTGTAAAATAAAGTTGCACTTGTTATGCTTTGTTTTTATACTCCTTTCATAGCTACATTGTTATTACAAAAACGTATGTTAAATACTTTACTCACTATATAAGTGTTACCAATATGAATGTTGTATTGTTGTTTTGATAATTGTATTGATTATTATTGTCTAATTGTCCAGCTTGAATGGCTCTGCGAAAGAGCTGTTTGTGAAGGTGAACAGCAGCATCGGCGGTGTGGATGTGACTGTGTCGGTGTGTGTGTTCAGCGTGTTGTGCCGATTCTTCGATGTTAAAAAGCTCCGCTGGAGCAGTGATGGTCTGAGTCCTCTGAGCACCAGCAGTCCTCACTCTGCCCACTGCCTCACACAGCACCTCACCATGTTTGGAGCCAGTCTCTTCATCCATCCTGAGGCTCTGCTGCTTCTGCCACCGGTATGCCCCTACTGCTTAATTTATTAACGGGAAAGCACACCACTACTGATATGATTTGGGATCAATATAATTTATAATTAATTTATTTAAAAAAAAAAACATTTAAGGAAGCATTTAAAACAATATTTTACATGGTTACAAAATATCCAACACATACGCTGATTCTGAAAACATAGCCCTGTATACGTTTCTCGAGACCGCAAATTATTTAGCCAGAGCTAAGTGTAGCTGCATTTCATTTTTAAAATGAATGCTATGGGGCGGTATGACGTCATTCTTTTTCGCGTTTACCAGCTGACTGCTTACCTCAGTATGGACAGCTTTCCTGCTGTAACCAGTTTGTCCTGTTATCTCGCCTGAGTCTGATAAAGAACGTTTTCAGAAGGCAGGTAAGGCGAAAACAGAATCCAAAAAAATTAAATAAACAAGTAAATAACAGGTTGAGAATGTGATAAAATCTAAAAGTGTTGTAAAAATCAAAAGAGTGCTTTTCTTTTCTGGATTGCTTTTAAACATTGTTGGTATGGTTTAGGTAAGTGGGTGGGCGGGTCATTCAATAAAATTGGTTGGATTTAGGGAATGAGGAGGGTGGATCAGTCGATCGGTCAGTCAGTCAGTCAGTCAAACAGTCAGTCAACAGTGTCCTCTAGTGGGTTTACGCAAGAACAGCAGGTGCGAATGGCACTCGCGAGACACATTTGAGATCTTATGAAGCATATACAGCAACCTCTTGTGGATTTGTGAAAACAAAAACTGCAAAAAAATATACCTCCTGGGATGTATTTCTCGGTCTCCAGAAATGTATATAGAGGTGTGTTTTCAGAATGAGCCTGGGTTGAAAATATCTGTTATAATTAGTTATGTTTACTTAAATTTTTTAGTTTCATCAATGAATCCTGAAAACATTAACAGTGTATACAAAGCACTTCCCAATTTTTGGATAGCTATACAAATTAAAAATGTTTTTAGAACATCATACCAGCATATCAGACTGATTTCTAAAGGCTGAAAGATTTCTTAATCATGCGACTCAGAAGACTTGAGGAATAATGCTCACAATTTAGCTTCGTCATGGCGGATATAAATAAATTTTAAAATACATTTAAACAGAAAGCAGTTCTTATCAACTGTGATAATATTTTACAATGGTTTTTGATGGAACCAAAATGTTCCAAATTAATTAATTTAAATAATTTATTCTTATAATCATTAAGTTGTCAGTGTTAGCAAAAGTAATGGATATATAGACAAATTGCCTTATAACAACTTAAAACCCAAGGTACTATTTACAATATATTTAAAATAAAAAGAAGATTTTTTAAGATTTTTCACTTCAAGAAAGATAACACATCAGTGATGAATGTCAATGGTGTCTCCAGTCAAAAGAGCCAGTGAGAAACGTGGTAGTGGGCATCATTTGTGGAGTCCTGCTGTTGATTCACCTTCTGGTTGGTCTTATGGCTCACAAACTTGACCACCTGGAAAATTTGCGTCTTTGTTGGGTTCCTCTGTGTGGGCAGAAAGGTCGCTACCAGTACCGGGTTCTTGTCAAAACAGGCTGGAAAAGAGGCTCTGGTGAGTCAAACCTTCAATTTTCTGTTTTCAGATTGTTATTTATGCAGATCATCAATCTTAATTAACAACGTAATGAAACATCAGGTACCACTGCACATGTTGGCATAAGCCTGTATGGTCTGAATAAAAGTGGCTCACGTCACCTACAAAGACAAGGAGCTTTCCAAAGGAACAGCATGGATGACTTCCAAGTTGAAACAGATGCCAATCTTGGAGAGATCTGGAAAATACGCATCTGGCATGACAACACAGGTCAGTGCTGTGAACGGCTTCTTTCCTCAGTAGCTAACCCCTAAATGAAAATTACCTCTTTTTTATTTATTTAAACATATTTTATTTTATTTTTTATTATTATTTTTTTAATTTTATTAATAGGCTAACCAATATGTACATAACTTTTATTTTTGTCAGAATTGTAAAGAAGATTTTTAGCTGAAACTGTAGTCCTTGTAATAATATAAATAATAATGTAACATTATAATGATAATGTAATACAAATGATCTGTTCAATTACACAAGATAGCCTGTTGTGTCTTGATTAAAAGTTTGTGATCAGTCCATGTACAGTATTACAGCCTAACTTACTTCTCCTCACTATTTCTGTCTGTTGTCAAAAATGACCGTTGGATCAGCATAAATACATATGTTAGTTATGCCAATTTCATAAACATAATCTGATCATTTAACTAAAGAATAAGAAAAAAAAGGTGCACAAGTGCATTTTCAGATTTCAATTAAAGATTAGAAAAGCAAACTATCTTTTTTTAATGACATGCATCGATTAATTGTTCACCACAAAAGTAGCAATGCTAACAAAATCAAATAGTTAGTTTTGATTTTTTAGGGACTTGAAGATATTTCACATAAAATATATTTACACATTTATACAGTTATAATCAGAATTATTACACCCCCTTTGATTATTTATTTATTTATTTTTAATATTTCCCAAATTATGTTTAAAAGAGCAAGGTAATTTTCACAGTATGTCTGATAATATTTTTTCTTCTGGAGAAAGTCTGATGTGTTTTATTTCGGCTAAAATAAAAGCAGTTTTAAATAAAAAAAAAAAACTTTTAGGTCAAAATTATTAACCCCTTTAAGCTATATATTTTTCCGAACAGGCGATTCTCTTTTTTTGAGTTAACATTTCCTTTTTAAAACAACAAATACTGAAAAACATTTGCTATGTGTCATTTTTGATTGAACATTTCCTTTTAAAAACAACAAATCATGAATAAATGCTATGTTTTTCAGGTCTAGACCCATCTTGGTATCTACAACATGTAATAGTTTGGGACATCCAGACAGAAAACATGTTCTTCTTCTTGGTGGAAGACTGGCTCTCAGTGGAGAATGAGAAAAACTCTGGAAGGGTGGAGAAAGTTATATTAGCATCTTGTAAGTATACACATCCTCTGTGGAGAATTTCATACTTGAATTCAATAACCTTATGATCCCTGTATACTGTAGGCCCTCAGGAGCTGCATCAATTTAAGAGAATCCTACATTCCCAGTTGCTGTTTGGACTTCAAGAGCACCATCTGTGGATTTCATTATGGGAACGGCCAACACATAGCCGCTTTAGCCGAGCCCAGAGGGTCACCTGCTGCGCCCTCTTATTACATCTCTATCTGGCAGCTGGGGCAGTATGGTATGGAGCAGTGGGCAGAAAGGGCAGCAGGTAATAGGTCTGACCTTCAAAGGCCATAGACAACAGATTGAACTTGTATATTACACTGTAGAATCAGGTAATTACATCTTGTAAAACAAAGCAATTTCTGTTTTTCTCCAAGCTGTAGGCTTTGTTATGGATTAATGCCAAAGGGGAATCATTTTCATCTCTAAACTCAGACAAATGATTGCCCTTAAAATCCTTCCCCTTAAAACAAATGGGTTATTCTTGCAATATGTTACTGTTATGACTGCAGCGGTCGAGTTTCTACCCAGATGGTGATGAATGCAGAGACTGTTCTGGTTGGGATGACAGTTGCAGCTTTGACATTCCCTTTTCAAGCCATTCTCAAATTTCTCTTTCAAAGAACCAAGAGCAAGGTATGGATGACAGTCTGTTTATTCCCTTGTGAAACCACACTCTCTGGTGTGTGCATAATAATGATTATGAAAGCATTATGAAAGTTGTCCGCAAGCAACTTTGTGCAATTAATAAGTGATAATAAGCACTGAAATAAAAAATAAATGAATAAATAAAATTTACATCAATACCCCCCCCCCCCCTCCTTAAAATAAGACATAAAGGACTTAAGTAAAAATACAGAAACTGACTGCCATACCGTTTACTGAACTGCTTACTTGTGGTTCCCAGAAATACAAGGTTTCATATTCTCAGATATTTGCAGATGAAAACAATTTTGGAACATGAGCCCTGCCTTAAAATTATTATAAGATGATGAAAAAAACGTGATAGAATAGACTAAATTTAAATGGAAAAATTTTCAGATTTCAATTTGTACTGTTTTTAAATGTATTTATTTTCTACAATCTGGTAAATATTAAGAACTAATTTACGAGGGTTGTCTTTCTAGATAAATCTTAGTGTCAGCTCACACCATGCCTAAACCACACAACCACACCTTGCAGCTGTTCAAATTGAACTAGCGCTGGTTCCTTAGTGTCACATTCAACTGTCCATAAAACGGTCCATAAAATTTTATTAAGCAAGCATAATGTTTCAGGATTGTATACTATAGCAGAAAACCTAAAACTTAGTATCTCTTAAGACACCAATTTCTTTCTAGAGTTTTGGGACAAAATGCTGGCACAGATTAAAGGCTGATGATTTAATTGTTGGTTTAGCCCTAAATGCTATGCATATTCTTAAATTATTTTCTTTTAAATTTGTATTGATGTTGCCCTGCTGCCTCATTGAGCACTTATTGTCGAGTGGTTATGCCCTTTTTTTACACTTTCTAAAATATTTAATCTTTCTGACGTGCATTGTTGATTTTCCATTGCGCATTATATCAGATTTTAGGGTACTTTTGTTTGTAAAATAAAAGCTGCTTAATAACTATGCACATTAGAATTTAAGGTTGTCTTACTGACAGCCCTCTGTCAAAAAATATATATATATATGCTTCGCTTAATAATACTTATAGACAAAATTAAGGCCCAATCTCAATTCTATTTTTGTACATCTACCCCTTCCCCTTGGCCCTTAAAACCAAGGGTGAAGGCGAAAGGCTTTAAAATTTCCCCCTAAGAATCGAGACAGCACTACAGCACCTGCACCATCATCAGATGTCATCGCGATCTCATGCTTCATATGAGATCAGACAATCGCGACTGCCGTAGTTATTCCAGTTGTGTATTTTTTGGTATTTATCTTCAGGAAATTACTGAAGGCATATATCATGTTATCATAACGATCTAATGTGGCAATAAGATCGTGAGTGTACTGTGCATTTACACAGTGCACAGGATTCAGTTATATAAAGACACAAAAAACAACATTAACATTATAGCAGACACCGTAAAAAAAGCTCAGTCCCAGACTGCCACTAGACATTACTGACAGGCTATTTGAGCGTCATCAAGTGTTAGAATGTTGTGGGACTGCTATACAAGAGTTATGATTATGGATTATATATTTAATTTTAGCGTTTTTTTTTTGTTTTGTTTTTTTTAAGCATGATGGTAAAACATGAACGCGGTTATGAATATATTAAAACGTGTTTGTTTGTTTAGAAAATTCATAATAAGGACAAAAAAATACTAATTTGTTTATCTCCTTACTTCTGGGTGCTGTGATCCTGCTGTTGTGGCTGGTGAATTTTGGGAAATTTTCTTACCCCTTGGTTTCGAGTGTGGTCCTGAAAAATCTTCATTCAAAGTGCTATTTACCCCTTAGCCCTAGCCTTCAAGATAAAGAGAATTAGGACAAAGGGAAAGGCTAAGAGGTAGAATTGGGATTGGCCTAAGACTGTTTTGGTATTGGAAAAGCATGCATATCAACCTGCATAAATAATATTTGGACTTTTATTGTACACTATAATAAAAGAAAAATTAAATTTCTTTTTTTTTTTTTAAAAAAAAGGAAAAGTCCTTTTTTATGGTTTTTCACATACTACCTATATGTAATATAAAGGTTTGTAAATGTAAAAGGTCTGCTAAATTTCAAAGATCCAATGGCATAATAAATAATCTTATTGTATCCCAAAATAAAGAACTAACTTTGAACTAATTTCAGCCTGTACAAATCAAAGTTCATAACAGATTTATGAAAGGCAGTCTATATATCTCACTACAGTAGCTTCTGCTTTGACTCTTTGTAGTTCAGAGTTCAGAAACAAATGTTTGTTGCTATGTTAAGATATAATTTCTACCTTTTGAACAATGGTGAAATATCATACATGAAAATTCCTCACTAATAACACAGTGCTAATGGATTGTCTTGTAGGTGACACTGGAGGTGTCTGCACCTCCTTCTCCTGTGTCTCATACCGTGGAGATGGATGTTTTCCTCAGTCACCCAGATCTCACCTGTTCATCTTTTCTGTCCCTGCCAACATGCCCCGAATCTTCTATTTATGATGGACCATCTCCTTTCACAGTGAGATTAAGTCAATTGATTAATTGATATCATTGAGACTTTATGTTGTCTTGGTTTTGGGTGGAACGACAATGTCCATTTTAATTAGCATATAAGTAGTCAGATTCAAGCATGATTTAAAGAATGCATTTACAACATTTTCTCACTGTATCTTCATGTTTTCCCTTGCAAAGAATTCACTGCAGAGCAAGAAACTAGATTCAGAGTTTTGGAACTCTCCAGATCCTAGGAATGGCCGGTAACAAGTCAATTAATTGCATTATTACATGCCTTTAAAATGTCTACAATGTGTATAAATAGTTATTTTAAACATCACAGTGTGGATCAATTGCCGTCATGCGACAGTATCTTTGGGCTGCCTGAGCTGACAGGAACCACACACCTTCTAAAGAGAAAAAAAGCCCTTCTACAATTACATTTGTCTACTCCAACATCTGATCATGACAATGGAGAACTAGCCAAGTCTTCAGGTTTGAAGAAGCAACATTACTC
The DNA here is from genome assembly GCF_052040795.2 of Danio rerio. Classification (NCBI taxonomy): domain Eukaryota; kingdom Metazoa; phylum Chordata; class Actinopteri; order Cypriniformes; family Danionidae; genus Danio; species Danio rerio. The sequence continues at coordinate 23,971,256 of NC_141032.1, forward strand.
TCTAAAGTCTCTTTAAGTCAAAAATGAAGGTCACACTTTATTTTGATGATCCGTTTGTTGAATTTAAGTTACAGTGGCGGAAACTTTAAAATGACAATTACCACCATGCCCTGTACCGCCGCCACTGGAATAAGGGAATAAAAACGTGTTTTTAGGTATGACCGCAGTTTGCGACTATGCTGCCAGGGGGCACAAAGGGACAGGGTGCGAACGGACAGAAATAGCCCATACAGAAGCTGTATATACTCTGCTACTTGTAAATGAATATTAAACAAAGCATTAAAATTATTTTATTAATCAATAAAAACTTGTTAACACGCTTTATAATCATTGTATACTTGTTAAGTGCAATGAGGATTCATTTTGAAAAGTAGAATTAAATAAATAAAAGACAACTAAAATAAAAGTACAAACATACATACCAATAAGTAGGCATAAATAAATAAATAAATAAAGCTGTGTTTTAGCCTAAATATAAAGAGATGTACAGTGTTATTTTAAAGTGATAGGAGTAAGACTATCAATAAATATGCTTTTTTATTTACGTTTTCATTTACAGTTTTAATTTACATTTTCATGTTAATTATATTTTGATTTCTTGTTTTATTTCTCAATTACTGTACGTAAATAATAAATTAATAAGTGTGTAGCATGTTCACCTCACAGCAAAAAGGTTGCTGGTTTGAGCCTCAGCTGGGTCAGTTGGCATTTCTGTGTGGTGTTTGCATGTTCTCCCCGTGTTCGCGTAGGTTTTCTCCAGGTGTTCCGGTTTCCCCCACAAGTCCAAAGATATGGGGTACAGCTGAATTGGGTATGCTGAAATTGACCATAGTGTTTGAGTGTGTGTGTGTGTGTGTGAATGAATGTGTATGTTTTTCTTGGTGATGGGTTGTGGCTAGAAGGGCATCCGGAAAAATATGCTGGATAAGTTGGCGGTTCATTCCGGTATGGCGACCCTAGTTCAATAAAGGGATCAAGCCGAAAAGTGAAAGAATGACTGAATAATTAAGAAGGCCTACTTATTTAAAGACATTACCAGCAAAACCCTGAGAAATTTCTTTTTAAAAAAAGCTGCAAAGTGGGCTATATTATTTTAATTAATTTCTTCTGTCTCTGTCACTTGCAGTTCAATGCACGTGTGCTCTGAGAGATGAGAAACAACAAGGCAATATTGACCTTTTTTGTAGGCTATAGGCTACTATAGTATAAAATAATTTTGTTTTTACATATAGTATTGCATTAATTTGCATAAACACAGTCAAAGGCTACTGGAGCACCTACTACCTCTGTGGTGGTGGTGAGAACAGCAGCAGAGGGAACGTACTAAAGTGGTGACATCTGTCAACTAATTCTCATTAGATTATGGTTATGGTTTCTTTACGTTGACATGTACTTGCAAAGTTTCTTATAGTCAGTTAAATGTCTGTTGAAGGAGCAGTATCAACAGATATTAACAGAGAGTCTACAAATACTTAGATGGACCATCAAAATAAAGTGTTTCCAAAATGACAGATTCTGTCACCATTTACTCAACCTTGTGTTGTTTCAAATCTGGACACCATTTAAAAAAATGCTTTGGTATATAAAATTAGCAGTTTTGACCTTTTCCACTGTATGAGAACTATTCATTCATTCATTCATTTTCTTTTCGGCCTGGTACCTTTATTAATCTGGGTTTGCCACAGCGGAATGAACCACCAACTTTTCCAGCATATGTTTTACACAACAGATGGCCTTCCAGTCACAACCCATCACTGGGAAACATCCATACACTCCCGTTCACACACATACACTACGGACAATTTAGCTTACCCAATTCACCTATACCTCATGTCTTTGGACTTGTGAGGGAAACTAGAGCACTTGGAGGAAACCCATGCCAACACAGAAAGAACATACAAACTCCACACAAAAATGCCAACTGACCCAGCTAACTTCATGCTGTGAGGCTAGTGCTACCAACTGTGCCACCGTGAAGCCCTATATGAAAACAAAAATGACAAAAAAGGATAAGCAAAGGTTTAAATCATTAAAAAATGTATATAAAAGTCATCCATTTAACTTGTACACTTTATAAGTTCTCCTCATAAGAATGAAGAAAACTATAGTAATTTGGTAGACCAAGAAAACTTAAAAAAATAAATACTTTGCACAAATTTACACTTTATTCATAACACTAAACTTCTTTGCAACATCACACTACTTACTTTACTAATAACAGTGCATTTTTTATCATTATATGCGGCTATCCCTTAGCCAAGCTAATTGCTAACATTGTAGAAGGTCTAGTAACAAACAGACACATTTACAACAACAACGTGGGTATTGAATTTAAACCATAAAAGCACAGTCACTACAAATCAATCAAGGTTTTGCTACACTAACAATAGTTTTACCATGTTATTTGTAATAAATCTGAGGTTACATAAATGGTTATATACAAAACAGGAAGGAAAACTTTGATTACTATACATTTACTATAGCAAAATCAAGTTAAATTTTTGTAAAGGATGGTTCTACTATATTAAACATAATACTGGAAAACATTTGTAAAGCTTGCATTAATTAAAATGATATCAAAGAAAAAAAGAAAATTATTTACTACCACTTAAGAATCCAAGTAGTTCCAAACCTTTATTTTCTTCTGTTGGACTCAAAGGAGATATTTTGAAAAAAGCTGAAACTATTGGCTTCCATAATAGGAAAATCAAACACTATGGAAGGCAGTGGTTACAGGTTTTTAACATTCCTAAATACATCTTACTTTATCAGATTTTTTAACAGAACAAAGAAACTCAAACTGGTTTGAAGCAAGTCAAAGTTGACTAAATGATGGCAGAATTATTTTTTGGGGGGTAAACTATCTCCTTAATAAAACATGTTAGCACACGCTTAGCAATTTTCTAGCATTCTTTAGCACATTATTAGCATATTTTTCCATGCTGCCAGCTTTTTCAGGCAATTATAATTACATACATGGTGATTACATTGTAAGAAAAAGGTAGTAAGAAAGACAGTGTAAAATAAAAAATAACCTTTATTCTTATCTGCATAATTGCTTATATGGAACCATTTGTTCTAGCTTCAGAGGAAGATTTGAGGACTATCTCGCCAGACATGGATCTGACAAACACGCTTTCCTCAGATGCAGAAGCATCCGACAGTGGCAATTTTACACCTAATGACACCACGTGAGTTCTGCATTGCACTGACCAATACACAGTATATCGTCTAGGCTAGCTCATCTCTGTGTTTTATCTTTCAGCCAGGATAGCTTCTGTAGCGAGTGGTCTGATCTGAGTGTGGATACACCTACATATGAACCAGGATTTCACAGGTCCTCCTCCTCACTTTCAGTGCTCAGTGAGGCTAGCACATTTCTCCCTAGTCTCCCACCCGACTCCATAAGCACCGTCTCCACCACACGCATTGGTAAGCCTACATTAAGCACAGAGCCAGAATTTATGATTTTGAAATTATCAACTGGGATACTGATAGAAAAAAAGTGAAAACATGGATGTTAGAGGGATAGTTTAACCAATAAGCTAGAAACCTGTTTGAGTTTCTGTTGAACACAAAAGAAGATATTTTGATGTAAGCTGTAAACTAGTAACCAGTGACTTCCATAGCATTTGTTTTTCCTACTTTGAAAATCAATGGTTACATGCTTCAGTTTTCTTCAAATTATTTTATTTTGTGTTCAACAGAAGAATGAAACTAATAGTTTTATAAATATTTGTGGATGATTAAATAGCAAGTATTTTTTTAAGTAAATGCAACATAGGTATGATGTGAAAACGTAGCCCTGAATACATTTCTGGAGATCACAACTTATGTAGGAAGAAGTATGGCTGCATTTCATCCTTGAAATGAACACTACGGGGCAGTATGACGACTTTCTTTTTGCGCTTACCAGCTGACAAATTAACTCCGTGTGGACGGTTTTTACCACTGTTTCTAGTTTGTTTAGTAGCTTGCCATGTATTTCTGCAAACTTGAGTCCAGCAAAGAATTGTTCCAAAAAGCAGGTAAGACAAAAACAAAATCCAAAAAACAAAATAAACAAGTAAATGACAGGGTGAGAATGTGGAAAAATCTGAAAAATATTTTCTAGATTTTTATTAGAAACTTTCGGTTGGGTTTGGTGAAGTGGGTGGGCAGGTCAATTGGTGCTTTTGAAAACACTATTGGTTGGGTTTAGGAAATGATGGAGGTGGGTCAATCAATCAGTCAGTCAGTCAGTCATTCAGTCAACAGCAGCCTCTGGTGGATTTAAGCAAGAAGAGCAGGTGTGAATGGCACTCGTGAGAGAAATTTGGGATCTGGAAAAGCGTACACAGCGGCAGTTGGTGGATTCACAAAAACAAAAACTGCAAAAAAAAACATACCACCTGCAATGAATTTGTTGCTTTACATAATTGTATATAGGGCTTTGTTTTCAGAATGAGACTGGTTTGAATAAATAGCAAGTCATTTTTGGGTAGATTTTCTTTCTTTCATTCATATATATATATATATATATATATATATATATATATATATATATATATATATATATATATATATATATATATATAGTTGAAGTCAGAATTTTTAGCCCCCCTTTGATTTTATTTTTATTTTTTAAATATTTCCCAAATTATGTTTAACAGAGCAAGGAAGTTTTCACAGTATGTCTGATAATTACTACTACTAGTACTACTACTACTACTCTATCTATAATCTAATTGGAATTAGTTACTTATAGTTAGTGGAATGTTTAAAGGGCATTGTCAAATTAAAGTGTAAGCTATTTAAAAGCAATAAATAGTTAAACTGGCAGTTCATTTAGTTGTGGCAACCCCAGATTAATAAAGGGACTAAGCTGAAAAGAAAATAAATGAATGAATAAAATAGATAAATCTTATTCGTCCCAAACACTTTCTGTACAAGTAGTGCTTATATGTATGAGAAAAAAATCAAACAAAAACACCAAGAAACACTAATGTCCAAAAATGAAATATCACATAATACATAAAGACAGTTTTCATCGTTTCATGTGTCAATAAATCTCTGTATGGTCTGTCCTTAAGGTGTAGTTCGTGGTGTACCTGGCTTTTATCTGCCCTCATGGGTTCTGCGCATGGTTCACCTGCTGGTGGCTGTTCTGCTGGGAACGTGTCTGGCTGTGGTGGGGCTGTATGGGAGCAGCTTCACCAGCTCTGTGGTTCTCATGTGGCTGGTGTCCACACTGTCAGCCGTCCTCACTTCTGCCCTGCTGCTGGAACCACTAGCAGTGAGCTGAATATTTTATTATAAATATTTAGCATTTAAGAAAATATGTACCAACCCTTTTTAGTGACACTTTAATTACACGTTTTAACAGCAAATGAAGACCATTTAATAAAAACGATTTAAGCATGAATAGTTACTATAAACAGTTACTAATAGTTACTAAACTAATCAAGCATGAACATGCACTGTATCCATATGGTAAAAAAGACCGTAAGGAGTGAATTGAGTTATTTTAGCACACTAGAACAACAACAACAATAATAATAATAATAATAATAATAATAATAATAATAACAATAATAATAATAATAATAATAATAACAATAATAATAATAATAATAGTAATAATCTGCCAGTGGGATAAATAAAAAACATAATTCAAACTGGAAACAAGATTAATTTACTTACTCTACTGGCAGATTATTTAGCTTGTTTTAAGGAAAACCCCACTTAATTTTGACTTATTTTTGAAAATATTTTTTTTTACTTTTTTTTAAAAAAATGCTTCTTGATTTATTTATTTATTTTTAAAGATATTTGTACTAGAAACATGACAAAAATCTAAGTAAGATTTGTTTTGCAGTGTGACTACACAAAATGTGATATTATACCACTTTTTTAATTCTATGAACAAAAATAATAATTACAATTATACAATCAATTATACAAATTATACAATTTGTGTTCTTTTTGACAGCACCAATATGTTTAATTTATTAGATTTTGTATATTTCTTTTTCTAAAATCCACTATTAGACTTATCAGAAAATCCTAAAGCAATGTGCATTTTATTTGGAGATACAGTACAATGTAATACAATTACAACATAAATATATACATTACAAATTTTAATGTAATGGCTTATTAATTATAATTCCAAACCAGACAAACAAACTACCTTTGTAAATTTGTGTATTTGAATGACAGTACAAATTAAAGAACACAAAAAAATTTGAAAACATTGCTGCTTTTTTTATACATCAAAACATTATCTTTACTCTTGATGTCAGTTGTCTCTGTCTCCATCTCGGTCTTTTGATGCAGATATGCATTCAGGCACTATACCTGGCTACTGTGGTGCGACCAGTGGATCCCGAGGTGGAGGATCGTTTGGCTCAGGAGACTGAGGTCAGAAGGTCTGGGGAGGACTTCAGGGATAAGGTGCACCCTCTCTGTGGATACGGCCTACTGCAGGCTAAAGAGGAAGCACGAAAACTGAGGACACTTAGAGCCTTAATGAGGGTGAGCAAAGACCACACACATTTATTCATCAGAGTCCAAAAAAAAAATTGACCATAATGGATGTTAATATTTATTTAAATTTTTTGCCGATTTATGTTTTGTGCTGTTAATCAGAGCTGTTTAGTGTATATGCTCTTCCTGTTGGTGGTCCTGATGGTGAACTATCAGGAACATGTGCAGATGGCTGACAGTAGACGGCTTCACTCCGCCATTAAACATACACTGATCTCAGCTTCAGCCGGGAAGCCTGGTCTCATGAAGTTATCAGGGTAAGCCAATTATTCACTTACACCGGTGTTGTAATGAAACTGACCTTTTTTTAATGTCCTAGACATCCCAACGATTTGTTAAAAATGAAAAAGTAGTATTTTTATGTTTGACTTAAAATTTTTACATTTTTCTTTTTAACGTGCCCCATATTCTTTAAATTAAAGCTGAGCTTGGAAGTCTCCAACAATACATTTGCATCCGTTCAAAAGAATGAATACTAATAATAAAATTGTCTATACTGTACAGCAATGGAAAAAAGAGACCCCTTTGAGTTTCCTGGTATTTATGATTAATGTTTATGTGTTTGAGTAAAACAGCATTTTAGTTTTTCTCTGCAAACTACTGATGACCAGTGTTGAGGAAAGTTACTTTTGAAAGTAATGCATTACAATATTGAGTTACACCCCAAATAAGTAAATAGTTATATTACTTACTTTTTATGGAAAGTAACTTCTTATGAGTTACTTTTTCTAACCTGGCTGAGGCTTGATCTCTTTCAGAACTTGCATGTTTTTTTTTAATAGAGGTGCTTTACAATTAACAACATACTGTATAACGTACACCTTCATTAACTTTAAAAAACCCATCAAACAATAATTTAGGATAATGTTATCTACAGTATACGCTATATATGCTATATATATATATACGTATTACTGAAAGTTTAAAGCAATGTGTTTGCTACTTTTTGTCTAATTAGTTAAGTAAAATCCCTGTGCTTTGAGACAATTCCCTTTTCCTTTTCTTTAATGCATTCAAAGTATAAAATGTAAGGCTCTGGCATTATCATTTCTGTCTGTTCTGGCAGGGAGCAAATTATCTCATTGAGTGTGTAACTGGACATGACTACTTTAATTTTAATTCAGCAATAAAAGCTAATTAATTAAATTAAACACATTACATGTTTTTTTAAAGTAACTCAAATTGTATTACTTCATTTTTTTAAAGTAATGCATTCCTTTACTCCATACTTAAAAAAGTAATATTATTACATAACTCTTGTTACTTGTAATACCAAACCCCCAACACTGCTGATAACAATTCAAGTTTTAACAATCAGTTCACCCAAAAATTTTTTATTAATTAATCACTCTGGAAGACCAGGAAGACCAGGACATACACTATGGACAATTTTAGCTTATGCAATTCACATACAGTGCATGTCTTTGGTATGTATATATTTACAAGTGACTCCTTTGAAATAAATAGTTTTGAATAGCAAAACTTAATTGAATGACAAACTCTAATGGCTGTCAATCAGTGGAAGTAGTATTACAATTGATTTATTTATTTTTTATAGATGGATGAATGCAGAACAGTGGATAAATGAGAAATTAACATCACACTTATATGAAAACCCTTCTCTTCTTTTAATTGGCCCTGCAAGACTACAGAAAGTTTATTTTCAAGACTGTAAGTGCTGTACTTTTGAGGTTTTTGATCATTTGCATATATAGATTTTATACATAAATTCAAACCTTTTGTAGAAGTTGAATTTTTCCACCTCTCAAAGTTTGCAGTCAAGACATCAGAGACCAGTTCCAGTCTGGCCGACTTTCTTTGATGCCGACTGCTCATGTTTCATCACATGCCAACCCTGGACAGCAGACCTCCACAGCCCACAGCAAAAACACTCCAGCGCTGTCAACATGGTGAGAGATAACAGAACACAGAGAGAGAAAGACTGCCAGTCTGTGAATAAGTTGTTGTGCAGCACTATATTAGAGAATACAATAATGGTTCCCTCAGTGCAGCCTTTTTACCACAAATGATTACAATCTCTTCTCTTAAGGCAAAAGAGAGCATTATGTGCATTCAGTCAGACAGAAGAACTAGTGCTTGGGAACAATACTGAATATACACGGCAGATCCTGTCAGACCTGCAGAAAGAGAAGTGGATGACAACCGGGTATGACGTCACCTTTATTCACAAAATATCCATCAGGGTGAGGGTAGGACAGGGGTGTCCAATTCTGCTTCTGGAGGGTCTGCAAGTCTTGCTCCTATGCTCTAATTAAACACATTTACATTACATTTAACCATTTGGCAGATGCTTTTATTCAAAGCGACTTACAAATGAGGACAATAAAATTAATCACATCACATCACTCACTCACTTTCTTTTGGCATAATGCCTGGCTTATCAGGGTCGCCACAGTGGAATGAACAACCAGTATGGCATGTTTTTATGCGCATGTGTTTTATAAATCCAAAAATGACATTGTTTATGATGTCTTTGTTATGATAACTCGAAACTTCGAAACTAGAAAAGTAACATTCGTAGACAAGCTTTATGGTGGTTTGAGAAAGCCTAGACTGAAAGTTTGAAGTAGTTTTAAAGAAGTTTAAAAACAGTTGGCATATAGATATAACTACATATAAACATGTTAGCATGTTGCTAGTATGGATTGGCATGTTTCTCGCTATTCGGTTGATAGGGTGTTCTGAGTGGTTGCTAAGGTGTTGCTAGGGTGTTCTGAATGATTGCTAGGGTGTTCTAGGTGGTTGCTAAGGTGTTGTTAAGCAGTTGCTATGGTGTATTGAGTGGTTGCTAAAGTGTTGCTAGGCAGTTGCTATGGTGTTCTAAGTGGTTGCTAAGGTGGTTGCTATGATGTTATAAGTGGTTGCTAAGGCTTTGCTTGGTGGAGTGGTTGCTAAGGTGTTGTCAGGGTGTTCTAGGTGGTTGCTAAGATGTTGCTAAGCAGTTGATTAGGGTGTTTTGAATGGTTGATAGGTGGTTTGTAAGGGGTTGCTAGGCAGATGCTAGGGTATACTGGGTGGTTGCTAAGGTGTTGCTAGGCAGTTACTAGGGTGTTATGAGTGGTTGCTAGGTGGTTGATAAGGTGTTGCTAGGCTGTTCTAGATGATTGCTAAAGTGTTGCTAGGTGGCTGATAAGGTGTTCTTTGTGGTTGCTAAGGTGTTGCTATGGTGTTATGAGTGGTTTCTAGTCGATTGTTAAGGTGTTGCTAGGCTGTTCCAGGTGTTTGCTAAAGTGTTGGGAGGGTGTTGTGAGTGGTTGCTAGGCAGTTGCTAACATAAATTAGCATGTTGCTAGCATGTTTCTAGGATAAATTAGGATGCTGTTAGCATGGTTTTAGTATCTCTAGCAGTGTTCGTTGTTGTGTGGGAGGAAAAAGACAGGGTCGGCGATATCAGGTAAGTAGTATAATTTTATTTTTCAAATGCACAACATGCACATAGCAGTGAAGGGGTGTGTGTCGCTCGGCTGCTCCTTCACTTCTCCTTAAGAAGGGTGTCGCTCCAGCTCAATCACTATAATAAGCAGGTGTTATTTATTATTTCTGATTGGCCTGCTGATTAGCCGCCGGGCTCTGAGCATGCTCTCCCCCCTCATTGGGTGTTTGATCATGCTTACCTCTCCACAGTATAAATTAGCATTTTGCTAACATGTTTCTGTGTGAACTATCATGTTGTTACTGCAGCATGATTTTAGCAAGAATTAGCATGTTGCTAGCATGTTTGTAGTATGGATCGGTATGTTGTTAGTATGTTTCTAGTATGATGTTAGTATGTTTCTAGTGATTATTATATATTTAGTATGGATTGTTGTATGTCCAATGTAAAGTCCATGACAATTTTTTACAAGTCTGTGGGACAGTTGCTAGGGTGAAGTGCATACCTTCACATGGATGTCCATACACGATAAATGCATTATATAAATACACATTTCTTACTTGCTTACTATGCCAAAATAGAAAAATAAAAAAAGGAACATGAGTGAATGAATGTTTGTATGGAGTGTCTATGACTTACACTCCCATCATCTTACTTTCCTTCATTTCCCTTTAACTCAGCACTCCTTTTCCGATTTTTGGGATATTGTACTAACGCCAGTCCTGGCAATATTAAGGGACGTTCCCACAATATTGAACAGCCTCAGGCTAACCTTGTACCACTCATACTTGCCGCTTCAATGTTTAAAAGTCTGTGCTTGCTACAAAATTGCCAACTAGAGTAATGTGTCCTCATATACAGCTCAGATCTTGTCTTGCCACAGCATTCACCGCCCAATCAGCCAGTATATTTCATGAAGATAATGCGCCCCCATGAAAAACATGGTTAAAGCAAGCCTTTAAATCTGAAAACATTTAAATAATGAAATTACCAGCCCAAAGTCCTGATCTAAACCTGAATGAAAATCTCTGGAAAATCCTAACCAACAAAGTTATTGTTAAGAAGTCCACACGTAGTCACAAACAATGGACACCTAATCCCGCTAGTCAGCATCTTACTTGGCATACTGGAAACTTGCTGACTGGTGTGTTGAGACAAATTTTAAAGTAGTTAAACTACAGGACAGGTGCTATCCAGGAGCAGGTTTGGACACCTCTACTACTGAATAAAATGCCCAAGTTCTCTCCATGTCCAGTATTGAACTAAGGACTTTCCTACACACATACACCTGTATTTATCAGTTCCAGAGCTCATCATGCGTAT